>NW_022262710.1:87500-168952 GCF_002021735.2 Oncorhynchus kisutch | reverse complement strand
GAGAGAGACGAGAGAGAGAGAGGAGAGAGCAGAGACCGGAGAGATGAAGAGGAGAGAGAGAGAGAGGATGAGAGAAACAGAGAGAGGAGGAGGAGAGGAGAGAGAGAGGAGAGAGAGATGAGAGAAACAGAGAGAGAAACAGAGAGAGGAGGAGAGAGAGAGAGAGAGAGATGAGAGAAACAGACGAGAGGAGGAGAGAGAGAGAGAGAGAGAGGAGAGAAACAGAGAGAGGAGGAGAGAGAGGAGAGAGGAGAGGAGGAGAGAGAGAAGAGAGGAGAGAGAGAGAGAGAGAGAGAGAGAGGGAGAGAGAAACAGAAGAGAGGAGGATGAGAGAGAGAGAGAGAGAGAGAGAGAAGAGAGGAGGAAAGAGAAGAATGAGGAGGGGGAGAGAGAGGAGAGATACTGTACCTTAGGACAGAGGGCTCAGTACTGAGCGTGACAGACAGTGTGTATATTATTGATCCGGTCCTCCTTCAGAAAGGGTTTCATCAGAGGTGGCTCAGCGTGTGGTGGGACTGGCTTCAGAAATACTACCATCAAACTGAGATACATCACAAATACATCACCCCCCCGTATCCCCACTCACCCCCAGCATCCCTCCTCACTCCCCAGCATCCCTCCTCACCCCCCAGCATCCCTCCTCAAGCCCAACATCCCTCCTCATCCCCAGCATCCCTCCTCTTCCCCAGCATCCCTCCTCACTCCCCAGCATCCCTCCTCACCCCCCAGCATCCCTCCTCAAGCCCAACATCCCTCCTCACTCCCAGCATCCCTCCTCTTCCCCAGCATCCCTCCTCACCCCCAGCATCCCTCCTCAAGCCCAACATCCCTCCTCACCCCCCAGCATCCCTCCTCACCCCCCAGCATCCCTCCTCAAGCCCAACATCCCTCCTCATCCCCAGCATCCCTCCTCACCCCCCAGCATCCCTCCTCACTCCCAGCATCCCTCCTCAAGCCCAACATCCCTCCTCACCCCCCAGCATCCCTCCTCACCCCAGCATCCCTCCTCACCCCCCCAGCATCCCTCCTCACCCCCCAGCATCCCTCCTCACCCCCAGCATCCCTCCTCACCCCCCAGCATCCCTCCTCACCCCCAGCATCCCTCCTCACCCCCCAGCATCCCTCCTCTTCCCCAGCATCCCTCCTCACCCCCCAGCATCCCTCCTCTTCCCCAGCATCCCTCCTCACCCCCCAGCATCCCTCCTCTTCCCCAGCATCCCTCCTCACCCCCCAGCATCCCTCCTCTTCCCCAGCATCCCTCCTCACCCCCCAGCATCCCTCCTCACCCCATCCTTACTCCCCAGATATATATTAAAACATTTTGGGGGAAAAGAGTTGATTGATCAGATAAAAGTAGCTCCTGACCTTCCCTGGTAAATGTTGCTTCTCCAGATCAGATCCCAGCATCAGTGTCTAGAGGGTCGGATTGAGAGATTGTTTCCCATTATGAGAGCCAATGACTAATAAATGAAAGTGCTCATCTCCCCAAAAAAGAAGATGATAATTCTCCTGATTCATGCAGACGTCCATTAGTCTGTTTTGAAATGACGAATGGTTACGTGACTGATGTCACAAGAACAGGAAGTGGATTGGAAACAACGTACACTATTGGCTGACGCGCAACCAGCCCTTGCACTAAATGCAGGCCCCAAAAAAATGACTGTAACCAAACCCAAAAGAAGACATCACGATTTACATAATTTAATGTTGATCTATTGCTGCATGTCCCTGTCATAATCGGATATGATAATTGTTCCATTTGTTCAGACGAGAGGAAGCTGCAGGCTTGGTTGTTTGGCAATGTTGGGATGAATCCTATCTCCCAAATGGCACCATATCCCCTAAATAGTGCACTACTTTAGACCTATGGGTCCTGGTGAAAAGTAGTGCGCTGAACAGGAAATAGAGGGTCATTTAGAACACACCCTGATAATCACCATTGTCCAAGAACAAAGGTTTCTAAATTAGCAGCGTTGTCGAGGCCAGCTGAATACAAATGAACTAACGCTGGTTAGGAAGTTATAAATATGATTTGGTTTGTTTTAATGTTCTTGTACTTGAAACCATCCATCCACTCTGTCGTAGGCTTGTACCTTGTACGGTGTTTCTCTGTTTTAAATCAACATTTACTAATTTAATGAATTGATTAATAATGTTTATTAAACTACATAATCCAACTAGCGCACGTTGGTTTATGACTATGAATAAATAATCACACAACATCATATTAAACAAGATATAAACCTCGTTTAATATGATTCATATATCTCATTTAATATGATTCATATACCTCGTTTAATATGATTCATATATCTCATTTAATATGATTCATACCAGCAATTACGCTCCGAGTTCGGAGCGGCTTTTAACGTCAACTGTAATGACGCTGTTAAAATGTGCTCCTGGGTCGGAGTGAGGCATGTGAGACAAACAGTCGGTGTTTTAAGTACATGGTTCCCCCCGTTGTGTTCTGGGCTTTTATTGGTTCAAATAGAAAAGGCAGACATTCTGTTTAGTTTCTTCTCCTTCAGAGTCATAAACCTGATCCATTGGAATGAGTTAATTTTGTCCGTCACAAACTATTCTGGAGTAATACTGAGATACGGCAATACGGCATGGTTGGAACGTTTCTAAAGCCGTGACAACAGCACTCTTAATGACTTCCTGGCTACATGGTGTAACACAGGGACGTACCTGGATGGGGGGGGGGGGGGGGGTAATGGTGTAACACAGGGACGTACCTGGATGGGGGGGGGGGGGGGGGGGTAATGGTGTAACACAGGGACGTACCTGGATGGGGGGGGGGGGGGGGGGGTAATGGTTGTAACACAGGGATGTACTTGGAGGGGGGGGGAGGGGGGGGTAATGGTTGTAACACAGGGACGTACCTGGAGGGGAGGGGGTAATGGTGTAACACAGGGGCGTACCTGGAGGGGAGGGGGTAATGGTGTAACACAGGGGCGTACCTGGAGGGGGGGGGGGGGGGGGTTAATGGTGTAACACAGGGGCGTACCTGGAGGGGGGGGGGGTAATGGTGTAACACAGGGACGTACCTGGAGGGGGGGGTAATGGCTGTAACACAGGGACGTACCTGGAGGGGGGGTAATGGTGTAACACAGGGACGTACCTGGAGGGGGGGGGGGGGGTAATGGTTGTAACACAGGGGGCGTACCTGGAGGGGGGGGGGGTTAATGGTGTAACACGGGCGTACCTGGAGGGGGGGGGTATGGTGTAACACAGGGACGTACCTGGAGGGGGGGGGGTAATGTGGTAACACAGGGACGTACCTGGAGGGGGGGGGGGTAATGGTGTAACACAGGGACGTACCTGGAGGGGGGGGGGGGTAATGGTGTAACACAGGGACGTACCTGGAGGGGGGGGTAATGGTGTAACACAGGGACGTACCTGGGGGGGGGGGGGGGGTAATGGTGTAACACAGGGACGTACCAGGATGTTACACAACTCAAAAAGGAAGTAAGCTCGAATTATAGATCATGTTTATCCTTTTATACATGAGTATATGTGTGTCAGACGTCATACCACCAATCCCTTAAGGAAAGCATTGTACTGGGTTTCAGACAGACAAATACATGTACAGAATACAAACACCTTATTCCTTCAAAATCACAGCTTCCTCCTTCAGGTAGAACTCCTCTCCAAATCTATACACTGCTTATAGAAATGTCCTCTCAAAACACTGTGTAGACAATGTTGTGTGTGTGTGTGTGTGTGTGTGTATGTGTGTGTGTGTGTCCTGTTTCATCCTGTGAAAACACTATAGACAGAAACACAATAACTGGTTTTCAGGATCTATGTCTCAGAGAATTCTCAGGAGGGAAAGGAACATCTTCTCAGAATGATGTCTTGTGTCACGACAGAGAGTTCGATAGGTTCATATGACAGGTACACTAAAGCCACCATGGTATTGGATATGAAGACAGTGGGCTTATAGCTCTACAATACCCAGTCAAGTCACAACGGTAGGTTGAAATATCTTACCTACATCTCACAGGGACGTTTTATTTATGTCTCACCTTCTCACTCTGGTGTATGTGAGGAAAGGACCAGGTAGAACGATTACAGGGACGTTTTATTTCACCTTCTCACTCTGGTGTATGTGAGGAAAGGACCAGGTAGAACGATTACAGGGACGTTTTATTTCACCTTCTCACTCTGGTGTATGTGAGGAAAGGACCAGGTAGACGATTACAGGGACGTTTTATTTCACCTTCTCACTCTGGTGTATGTGAGGAAAGGACCAGGTAGACGATTACAGGGACGTTTTATTTCACCTTCTCACTCTGGTGTATGTGAGGAAACGACCAGGTAGACGATTACAGGGACAGATACAGATCATCTGCAGGAACTGACCTTTCCTACATATCTAACTTCCTGTTCCTCTTCCTGTTTTTGGTTCATTCCTTCTTTCCTTCCTTTCTTTGTTCCTTTGTTCCTTCTTTCCTTTTCCCCCATCTGTAACTCTTCAGCTCCCTCCATCTATTCTTTGTCCAGGACTATAATGTTAGCGATCGCTGATCCTGACCATCACCTGCTTAATGTTCCGTATCATCCTATTAGACACACACACACACGCACACACACACGCTCACACACTTGCACACACGCTCACACACACAAATACGCACGCTCACATACACAAATACGCACGCTCACATACACACGCTCACATACACATGCTCAAACACACACACGTACACACACACACACACACACAAACCACCTCATAAAGAACACCTCCATCATCTTAAACAACGTAGCACAGACAGCATATGACATCAATCAACTTCAACACCATGTTATCTTGTTGTCTGTAATCCATTACAAGGAGTGAGTGAGTGAGTGAGTGAGTGATAGAGTGAGTGATAGAGTGAGTGATAGAGTGAGTGATAGAGTGAGTGAATGAGTGAGTGGGTTATCAATGCATTGCCATCAGCATCTTCTCTCTTGTAATAATGACTCTTTCATCCACTGACACTTAAAATTACCACCAGCAATTACGCTCCGGGTTCGGAGCGGCTTTTAACGTCAACTGTAATGACGCTGTTAAAATGTGCTCCTGGGTCGGAGTGAGGCATGTGAGACAAACAGTCGGTGTTTTAAGTACTTGGTTCCCCCCGTTGTGTTCTGGGCTTTTATTGGTTCAAATAGAAAAGGCAGACATTCTGTTTAGTTTCTTCTCCTTCAGAGTCATAAACCTGATCCATTGGAATGAGTTACTTTTTGTCCGTCACATACAAACTATTCTGGAGTAATACTGAGATATGGCAATACGGCATGGTTGGAACGTTTCTAAAGCCGTGACAACAACACTCTTAATGACTTCCTGGCTACATAAAGCCGTGACAACAACACTCTTAATGACTTCCTGGCTACATAAAGCCGTGACAACAACACTCTTAATAACTTCCTGGCTACATAAAGCCGTGACAACAACACTCTTAATGACTTCCTGGCTACATAAAGCCGTGACAACAACACTCTTAATGACTTCCTGGCTACATAAAGCCGTGACAACAACACTCTTAATGACTTCCTGGCTACATAAAGCCGTGACAACAACACTCTTAATAACTTCCTGGCTACATAAAGCCGTGACAACAACACTCTTAATAACTTCATGGCTACATAAAGCCGTGACAACAGCACTCTTAATAACTTCCTGGCTACATAAAACGGTGACGCATGTCATTTCAAAGCAAGTGTGGCCCATCTGAAAATGTGTATTAATTGTGAGTCAGGCCTTCTCTTCTCTTAAATGTAATTAGAATTTTTGTCTGCAGCTCGTCCCATACTGGTTGGAACTCCATCTTCTCCCCTCCATATTCTGTCTATTTCCCTGGATAAATAAGGCTACAGAAATCTGTTTTCTCAAAGCAAGTTTAGCCTTAATCTGGAAGCCTGTTCCGGAGGTCCTGAGGCAATGAGGTTCAGCTCTCAGGGATGCAAACACTAGTGGACAGTTTTCACAAGCTGTCCTGCTGAATCAGGGCCGAGAGCTTCATGTTCCTCAGTGTCCAAATCCCTAAGGACTTAAAATAGTGTGACAGCACCTCTTCCCCCTCAGGAGATTGAAAAGGTTTGGCATGGGCTCTCAGATCCTCTAAAAGTTCTACAGCTGTTCCACTGAGAGCATCTTGACTGGCTGCATCACTGCTTGGTATGGTAATAACACCGCCTTCAATCACATGGTGCTACAGAGGCTGGTGCAGACAGCCCATCACTGCTTGGTCTGGTAATAACACCGCCTTCAATCACATGGTGCTACAGAGGCTGGTGCAGACAGCCCATCACTGCTTGGTCTGGTAATAACACCGCCTTCAATCACATGGTGCTACAGAGGCTGGTGCAGACAGCCCATCACTGCTTGGTCTGGTAATAGCACCGCCTTCAATCACATGGTGCTACAGAGGCTGGTGCAGACAGCCCATCACTGCTTGGTATGGTAATAACACCGCCTTCAATCACATGGTGCTACAGAGGCTGGTGCAGACAGCCCATCACTGCTTGGTATGGTAATAACACCGCCTTCAATCGCATGGTGCTACAGAGGCTGGTGCAGACAGCCCATCACTGCTTGGTATGGTAATAACACCGCCTTCAATCGCATGGTGCTACAGAGGCTGGTGCAGACAGCCCATCACTGCATGGTATGGTAATAACACCGCCTTCAATCGCATGGTGCTACAGAGGCTGGTGCAGACAGCCCATCACTGCTTGGTATGGTAATAACACCGCCTTCAATCACATGGTGCTACAGAGGCTGGTGCAGTTCCAGGGTCAGTAGTTATATACAGGCTCAGTTCCAGGGTCAGTAGTTATATACAGGGTCAGTTCCAGGGTCAGTAGTTATATACAGGGTCAGATCCAGGGTCAGTAGTTATATACAGGGTCAGATCCAGGGTCAGTTTCCAGGGTCAGTAGTTATATACAGGGTCAGTTCCAGGGTCAGTAGTTATATACAGGGTCAGATCAAGGGTCAGTAGTTATATACAGGGTCAGATCCAGGGTCAGTAGTTATATACAGGGTCAGATCCAGGGTCAGTAGTTATATACAGTTCCAGCCTCTGGTATATAACTACTGACCCTGGATCTGACCCTGTATATAGCTACTGACCCTGGAACTGACCCTGTATATAGCTACTGACCCTGGAACTGACCCTGTATATAACTACTGACCCTTGATCTGACCCTGTATATAACTACTGACCCTGGAACTGACCCTGTATATAACTACTGACCCTGGAACTGACCCTGGATCTGACCCTGTATATAACTACTGACCCTGGATCTGACCCTGTATATAACTACTGACCCTGGAACTGACCCTGTATATAACTACTGACCCTGGAACTGAGCCTGTATATAACTACTGACCCTGGAACTGACCCTGTATATAACTACTGACCCTGGAACTGAGCCTGTATATAACTACTGACCCTGGAACTGAGCCTGTATATAACTACTGACCCTGGAACTGAGCCTGTATATAACTACTGACCCTGGAACTGAGCCTGTATATAACTACTGACCCTGGAACTGAGCCTGTATATAACTACTGACCCTGGAACTGACCCTGGAACTGAGCCTGTATATAACTACTGACCCTGGAACTGAGCCTGTATATAACTACTGACCCTGGAACTGAGCCTGTATATAACTACTGACCCTGGAACTGAGCCTGTATATAACTACTGACCCTGGAACTGACCCTGGATCTGACCCTGTATATAACTACTGACCCTGGATCTGATCCTGTATATACCGTAACTACTGACCCTGTATATAACTACTGACCCTGGAACTGAGCCTGTATATAACTACTGACCCTGGATCTGATCCTGTATATAACTACTGACCCTGGAACTGACCCTGTATATAGCTACTGACCCTGGAACTGACCCTGTATATAACTACTGATCCTGGATCTGATTCTGTATATAGTATAAGTATTTACTATATTATGTTCTTCTTGTGTGTTTTTGTTCTACATTGTTATTGATGTCTACATTGTTATTGATGTCTACATTGTTATTGATGTCTACATTGTTATTGATGTCTACATTGTTATTGATGTCTACATTGTTATTGATGTCTACATTGTTATTGATGTCTACATTGTTATTGATGTCTACATTGTTATTGATGTCTACATTGTTATTGATGTCTACATTGTTATTGATTACTACATTGTTATTGATGTCTACATTGTTATTGATGTCTACATTGTTATTGATGTCTACATTGTTATTGATGTCTACATTGTTATTGATGTCTACATTGTTATTGATGTCTACATTGTTATTGATGTCTACATTGTTATTGATGTCTACATTGTTATTGATGTCTACATTGTTATTGATGTCTACATTGTTATTGATGTCTACATTGCTATTGATGTCTACATTGCTATTGATGTCTACATTGTTATTGTTTACTACATTGTTGGGGTTAGAGCTGCAAGAAAGGCATTTCACTGTACTTGTGCATGTGACATTAAACCTTGACACTGTCAGCTACCTCAGAGGTCTCAGGTTCCCTGGCTGGCTCCTTCAACCCAACCCAGTCTGACAGCTCAACGGAAGAGGGCACGAAAACACGCGCACATCCTGTCCCCTTGACACGCACACATCCTGTCCCCTAGACACATCTCAAACAGACTGTGGGTATTGTTGTCTCCTTCTACCCTGTCACAGTCGGTAATCGCCAGGTGACATGTTCCTAGACGTCAGTATGATTCCCGTACCGGCGTCAGACAGCCAGCAACCTCAGTAGACTAGCCGATGTTTCAGCACTAAAACGCTGTTGTTTGAAATGTACCATATCACCAAAATAATATTTGGGGGTCTATCCATTATGCTATATCAGTATTGTATGAAATCTACCATACCAACAACATCCATGTCTATCTACTAACTGTATCAGTTAATAACTAGGTCCGGCACCATTGAGAGCAGGCGGGGGCAGAGTTACGATTCAGGGTTCATTGAAAAAACAAAATGGCTGACGTCACCATCTGTAAGACGCTGTGGGAGTGGTTCTGCTAGAGCATTCCCTGAATCAGTGGGCTGTACAGAACCATATGACCTCTCCATTTATCTCCATGGACTGGATCCTGCTACGGACAACACAGGGGCGTACGGGGACAGGAGAGATGGAGGCTACAAGCCAGGTTAGGTGTTTGCAGAGACTATAGTTTGGTGACTACGTAAGAAAAAAGAACAAAAGACAAGTAAAATCAATCGAAGGATACAAATATCAATTTATGAGTAGATGCACTGTTTCAGCTGGGGGGGGTCAGATTTTTTTGTCTCCTATTCTGTTTTGAAAACAATATTATGTCAACTTCAGTGGAAGTGGAATCCCTTGGTAATTCTATCCCATGTACAGTGGACAATCCACAAACACTGATTTCGTCATCCAGCTCTTTCCTACATATTACCCATCATGGCAATGGGCCACAGATGCAAAGCCTCATGGGTATTGTGGTTTATTTATGTCCTGCAGGCAATCAATTCGTAGTCATTTCATTAGTCCAGGCTCTGACCAAGGGTGAAATCAAACCACAGGGGAGTTGTCTGTCTACAAATGGGTTACTTAGTGGACTAATGTGTATCAATTGAACTCCCCTAGGAGAAAATTAAAACACCACTAGCCTGCTACTGCAACGTAGCAGGCGTGGGAAAGACACCTGAGCGGAGGCCCCACTTCCCTTTTTGGAAGTTAGGTTGAAAATACTGTATCCCTGAAATCCAGAAACATCTGCTTACTTCTACTCCAGACATTGTGTTCAGTTTGTTTTGTCAACTTCAGCTCCTTCTCCTGACATACATAGGCCACTGGCCAAATCTTGCCAGACCCATTTTACCCCATACTAGAACACAGTAGATTACAGTAACATAAGTCATTCATACATCATAGCTCTATGCTTATTGGTTGAGACCGTGGCAGTGAGGGCCTACCTGTTGTAGAGGAGGATATCAGGAACCCAGATCTGATTGGAGGGGAAACGAAGGTTCTGAACACCTGGGAAGTTCTCTGGGTTCCAGGAGAGGTAAGTATCTGTCCAGTGCTAGAAGGGAGAGGAGAGGAGAGGAGAGGAGAGGAGAGGAGAGGAGAGGAGAGGAGAGGAGAGGAGAGGAGAGGAGAGGAGAGGAGAGGAGAGGAGAGGAGAGGAGAGGAGAGGAGAGGAGAGGAGAGGAGAGGAGAGGAGAGGAGAGGAGAGGAGAGGAGAAAGAATGGAGAAGAGAAGGAGATGAGAGATCAGAGTTTTTACATGTTTTTACAATTCCCAAATACACTGATCCATTCACAGGCCTTCTGTACTGTATGTAAAACACATTAGGGCACATGACAGTTCTGTAATTAGCTTCAAAACACTTTCAATCAAACACGAATAATCAAATAGAACAGCCATAAGTGGTCCCTATGTCTGTGCCCTTGGCCAGCAGTGGCAGGAGGTTGGGTCATGTTTTGGGCTGTGACTCAACCTTCTAATACATCTATTAGGCCACGAGAGTCACGCAAACTCCACCGTATAGAAGCACATAAAAGTACTTTGGAAAGAGACGTTGTGCATTTCACATCCTTTACGTACATGACTGAACTGAATGATGTGTAACGCGCTGTGAGACTGTCTGTGTGTCCTCAGATGTGTTTTGCCATAGGTGTGTTTCCCTAACGCACAGAGGGAGTCCATCTGATGGGGCTACTGAAACTCAGTGCCAGTACATTGGATACATACACACAAATGTGGACATTGGTGTGTGCTTGCCTGCGTGCACGCACACTTATGTTGTGTGTGTGTGTGTGTGTGTGTGTGTGTGTGTGTGTGTGGTGTGTGTGTGTGTGTGTGTGTGTGTGTGTGTGTGTGTGTGTGTGTGTGTGTGTGTGTGTGTGTGTGTGTGTGTGTGTGTGTGTGTGTGTGTGTGCGAGTGTGTTTGTGTGTGTGTGCGAGTGTGTGTGCGAGTGTGTGTGTGTTTATACAAGTATGTGTACACTTCATGGCATGCCAACATCATGTCACCTCCTCTAGACTTCCCTGACAAACAGTGTTATTTATGTAGCTAATCTCTCCACTAGTCGTCTTCTCTGAACAAACATGGCTTTTATAGTCCTAGAGAGGCCTGTCCTTGACTCTCTCTGCCTTTCATGTTCAAGCTTTGTAGTGGTGGTGAAATAGATCAAAGAGAACATCAGGCTACATCAGGACATCTCTAAACATAGTTTATATCAAGAGAAGACAAGGCTACATCAGGACATCTCTAAACATAGTTTATATCAAGAGAAACATCAGGCTACATCAGGACATCTCTAAACATAGTTTATATCAAGAGAAACATCAGGCTACATCAGGACATCTCTAAACACAGGTTGGAAAAGGAACATAGATTGGAGGAGTAATACATTTGGGAGTTTGTCCAACAGTCTAAATGTTTCTAATTGATGTCATTAAGGGCTAATTTCATTCCTGGAACTGGAACATTCCAGAATAGAACACTGAGAATATATTCTGGGATAGAATACTGTGAGAATATATTCTGGGATAGAACACTGAGAGAATATATTCTGGGATAGAACACTGAGAGAATATATTCTGGGATAGAACACTGAGAGAATATATTCTGGGATAGAACACTGAGAGAATATATTCTGGGATAGAACACTGAGAATATATTCTGAGATAGAACACTGAGAATATATTCTGGGATAGAACACTGTGAGAATATATTCTGGATAGAACACTGAGAATATATTCTGGGATAGAACACTGAGAATATATTCTGGGATAGAACACTGTGAGAATATATTATGGGATAGAACACTGAGAATATATTCTGGGATAGAATACTGTGAGAATATATTCTGGGATAGAACACTGTGAGAATATATTCTGGGATAGAACACTGAGAGAATATATTCTGGGATAGAACACTGAGAGAATATATTCTGGGATAGAACACTGAGAGAATATATTCTGGGATAGAACACTGAGAGAATATATTCTGGGATAGAACACTGAGAATATATTCTGGGATAGAACACTGAGAATATATTCTGGGATAGAACACTGAGAATATATTCTGGGATAGAACACTGTGAGAATATATTCTGGGATAGAACACTGTTACGGATACAAGTGTTACGGATACAGTTATCCTGTGTGTGTGTGTGTATCCTGTGTGTGTGTGTTTCTTTTCTCTCCTTCTCCCCCCACAGGTGAAAATCATCACTCCCCAATCAGTCAACAATCAATCATCAATCAGAAGACACACCTCCTCCTATTTCCTACCCTATCACAGTTCCTTCCCCATGGTTTAAAAACCCCATCATTTGTTTGCTCTAGAGCTAGCTCAATCTCTCTGTAAATGCCATACATGTAGATCTCTGTGTATCACTCTCTCTTTGTCTTAAACCTCTCTTTTGTTTGAGCACCTCCATAGCACTTTGTCATCACCTGTGAGTATTGTTTTGGTTATGGTGTTTGTTTGTTGCTGGTGGGAAAAGGGGGAAACCAAGACAAGTCGCCCATGGGCATACACTACCCGTAGGTGAACTTTGTTAAATACACTAGTTAGAACTGTGCGGACCACCCACTGTATTTTTGGTTAGTTAGTTAGCTGTTGTTAAAGTAGGCTAGTCTAGCTTAGGGGTGTTTTTGTATATTTATTGTTTCTTTCCTTGGGTCCAGCTCAGCCCCTTTTCCTGCTCCCCCCCCCCCATTACCGTGTGTTTATAAATAAACTTTGAGTTTGACGGTAGATTTCAGTTGTCCTGGTTATTTCGTTCACACTTTTACTTTGTCACAATTATAATTTGCATGAGTTATGTTACGGGTCTCATTACCATCCCCCCTAGACTGTCGGGCCAAAAGGGATTCGTAACAAATACTGAGAATATATTCTGGGATAGAACACTGAGAATATATTCTGGGATAGAACACTGAGAATATATTCTGGGATAGAACACTGAGAATATATTCTGGGATAGAACACTGTGAGAATATATTCTGGGATAGAACACTGTGAGAATATATTCTGGGATAGAACACTGTGAGAATATATTCTGGGATAGAACACTGTGAGAATATATTCTGGGATAGAACACTGAGAGAATATATTCTGGGATAGAACACTGAGAGAATATATTCTGGGATAGAACACTGAGAGAATATATTCTGGGATAGAACACTGAGAGAATATATTCTGGGATAGAACACTGAGAATATATTCTGGGATAGAACACTGAGAATATATTCTAGGATAGAACACTGAGAATATATTCTAGGATAGAACACTGAGAATCTAGTCTAACATTGTAAATGCTGACTCGACAAAGTAAAGGTTTAAAGCAGGATGCATCATCTACTCCAGGTTGTAAAGACTTCCTAAATTACCCCATTTTTTTGTTAATGTAACTCTTGACCTGAAGCGTCTGCAAAATAAATGTGCTCCCCCGGCCCATTAGCAGAGAAGGGACTCCTGTATTAAGGCCAACACTTGCATCATTTATTGATGAAAAAAACACACTGTCAGCCAGTCAGAGTCTGTTCACCTTGAGTGAAACTGACAGGTCAGATAAGAACACAGGACAGTGGATTGTGGTCAGAGGAGGCTGCTGAGGGGAGGAGGACACATAATAATGGCTGGAAAGGAGCTAATGGAATTTATGTATTTATTTGACCTTTATTTAACTAGGCAAGTCAGTTAATAACAAATTCTTATTTTCAATGACTAGGAACAATGACGGCCTAACTGCCTGTTCAGTTAGTTCAGTGGCCTCATTTACAGGCTACCCTGAAAGGACATTGCCATGGAGACGCAGGGCGGGAGAAATGTAACCTTCTATCCAACCTCCAGCCAACGTGTCATCTGATAGATAATGTCCCCATGTTGTTACCCATCCCCCTGATGTATGACCTGATGTACTGTCTGTGGGCTCCTATGTTTCCAACAGTAATAGAAGATGTAGGAGACGTCCCAAAATGGCACCCTGTTCCCCACATAGTGCTTTACTTTCCACCAGAGCTCTACCCTATATTGGGAATAGGGTGTCATTTGGGATGCAGGTTTTAAGATTCAAAATGCTTCTTGCTGAATTCTTGCTCCAAACCTGAAGCCAAACAGCTGGGACATTTTGTCATTCAGCACTGGCTCGCTAAGTCAATCAGAGATCTAAACTCCAGCCCATTATCTGATCTGTGTTCTAGTCAGCAAGTCTCAGTGGGGGGAAAACCTATAAACCATTAGAAATTGTGAGATTTTAATTGAACATTTCATATCCCTCCCTCATTGCAAGGACTTGGTTATGGACATCTGTTGGGAAGGGAGATCATATAGCGCCCACCACAAGATACAAACACCAGCTTCAACAAGCAAATGAAACAAACTAAATGGCTATTATACTGCAAATGAGGGTCAGACACACAGAACTAGAGTCACACACACACACACACACACACACACAAAGGGTAGAAATTCTGCCTTACCAGCTGCAGCCAGGCGTTGGTCATCAGAACCTGGTTCTTCTCATCCTGGAGAAGAAAAGAAGGGGAAAAAGAAAAAGGAAATGTCTTCAGAGCAGAGGAGAGGTGTTTAGAATATCTCTGTTAGAATATCTCTGTTAGAATATCTCTGATAGAATATCTCTGATAGAATATCTCTGTTAGAATATCTCTGATAGAATATCTCTGTTAGAATATCTCTGTTAGAATATCTCTGTTATAGAATAACTCTGTTAGAATAAGACTCCACTCTGGGTGAGTTCTGGAGACTTCTGTATCTAACATAGACTGTAGAGTTCTGGAGACTACCGTATCTAATACAGACTGTAGAGTTCTGGAGACTACTGTATCTAATACAGACTGTAGAGTTCTGGAGACTACCGTATCTAATACAGACTGTAGAGTTCTGGAGACCACCGTATCTAATACAGACTGTAGAGACTACCGTATCTAATACAGACTGTAGAGTTCTGGAGACTACTGTATCTAATACAGACTGTAGAGTTCTGGAGACCTCCGTATCTAATACAGACTGTAGAGTCCCGGAGACTACTGTATCTAATACAGACTGTAGAGACTACCATATCTAATACAGACTGTAGAGTTCTGGAGACCACCGTATCTAATACAGACTGTCGAGTTCTGGAGACAACTGTATCTAATACAGACTGTAGAGACTACCGTATCTAATACAGACTGTAGAGTCCCGGAGACTACTGTATCTAATACAGACTGTAGTGACTACCATATCTAATACAGACTGTAGAGTTCTGGAGACTACTGTATCTAATATATACTGTGGAGACTACTGTATCTAAAACAGACGGTAGAGTTCTGGAGACTACTGTATCTAATACAGACTGTAGAGTTCTGGAGACTACTGTATCTAATACAGACTGTAGAGACTACTTTATCTAATACAGACTGTAGAGTTCTGGAGACTACCGTATCTAATACAGACTGTAGAGTTCTGGAGACTACCGTATCTAATATAGACTGTAGAGTTCTGGAGACCACTGTATCTAATACAGACTGTAGAGACTACCGTATCTAATACAGACTGTAGAGTCCCGGAGACTACTGTATCTAATACAGACTGTAGAGACTACTGTATCTAATACAGACTGTAGAGTTCTGGAGACCACCGTATCTAATACAGACTGTCGAGTTCTGGAGACTATTGTATCTAATACATACTGTGGAGACTACTGTATCTAAAACAGACGGTAGAGTTCTGGAGACTACTGTATCTAATACAGACTGTAGAGTTCTGGAGACTACTGTATCTAATACAGACTGTAGAGTTCTGGAGACTACTGTATCTAATACAGACTGTATAGTTCTGGAGACTACCATATCTAATACAGACTGTAGAGTTCTGGAGACTACCGTATCTAATACAGACTGTGGAGTTCTGGAGACTACTGTATCTAATACAGACTGTAGAGTTCTGGAGACTACCGTATCTAATACAGACTGTATAGTTCTGGAGACTACCGTATCTAATATAGACTGTAGAGACTACCGTATCTAATACAGACTGTAGAGACTACTGTATCTAATACAGACTGTAGAGTTCTGGAGACTACTGTATCTAATACAGACTGTAGAGACTACTGTATCTAATACAGACTGTAGAGTTCTGGAGACTACTGTATATAATACAGAATGTTGAGACTACTGTATCTAATATATACTGTGGAGACTACTGTATCTAATACAGACTGTAGAGTTCTGGAGACTACCGTATCTAATACATACTGTAGAGTTCTGGAGACTACCGTATCTAATACAGACTGTAGAGTTCTGGAGACTACTGTATATAATACAGACTGTAGAGACTACCATATCTAATAAAGACTGTAGAGTTCTGGAGACTACTGTATCTAATATAGACTGTAGAGACTACTGTATCTAATACAGACTGTAGAGTTCTGGAGACTGCTGTATCTAATACAGACTGTAGAGTTCTGGAGACTACTGTATCTAATACAGACTGTAGAGACTACTGTATCTAATACAGACTGTAGAGTTCAGGAGACTACTGTATCTAATACAGACTGTAGAGTTCTGGAGACTACCGTATCTAATACATACTGTAGAGTTCTGGAGACTACCGTATCTAATACAGACTGTAGAGTTCTGGAGACTACTGTATATAATACAGACTGTAGAGACTACCATATCTAATATAGACTGTAGAGTTCTGGAGACTGCTGTATCTAATATAGACTGTAGAGACTACTGTATCTAATACAGACTGTAGAGTTCTGGAGACTGCTGTATCTAATACAGACTGTAGAGTTCTGGAGACTACTGTATCTAATACAGACTGTAGAGACTACTGTATCTAATACAGACTGTAGAGTTCAGGAGACTACTGTATCTAATACAGACTGTAGAGTTCTGGAGACTACCGTATCTAATACATACTGTAGAGTTCTGGAGACTACCGTATCTAATACAGACTGTAGAGTTCTGGAGACTACTGTATATAATACAGACTGTAGAGACTACCATATCTAATATAGACTGTAGAGTTCTGGAGACTACTGTATCTAATATAGACTGTAGAGACTACTGTATCTAATACAGACTGTAGAGTTCTGGAGACTGCTGTATCTAATACAGACTGTAGAGTTCTGGAGACTACTGTATATAATACAGACTGTAGAGATTACTGTATCTAATATAGACTGTAGAGACTACCGTATCTAATACAGACGGTGGAGTTCTGGCTGTGGCTCGTATAAATTCATCCCTAAACTAACGGATGACTAAACTAAAGAAAACTAAACCGCTGAGGGGGATGTTGGCTCTGGTTTGAGTACCAAAGCGCTTGCAGTTAAAATGTGTTTTCAGATGGAAGGCGGCCATCTTGGCAGGGCACCGTTGTAACATTTGGTCTGTTTTTGTTCCGGAACGGCTTCCAGGAACGATGAAGGAGGGAGGAGGAGGAGGAGGGAGGAGAAGAAGAGGAGAGGGGACAGCGAAGGATGGACATTGAAGTTGGATAAGACGAGAGAGAGAGAGAGAGAGAGAGAGAGAGAGAGAGAGGTAGAGAGAGAGAGAGAGAGAGGAGAGAGAGAGAGAGAGAGAGAGAGAGAGAGAGAGAGAGAGAGAGAGAGAGAGAGAGAGAGAGAGAGAGAGAGAGAGAGAGAGAGAGAGAGAGAGAGAGAGAGAGAGAGAGAGAGAGAGAGAGAGAGAGAGAGAGAGAGAGAGAGAGAGAGAGAGAGAGAATTCACTTTGTATGTTGTCTACCTCACTTGCTTTGGCAATGTTAACACATGTTTCCCATGCCAATAAAGCCATTGAATTGACTTGAATTGACAGAGAGAGAGAGAGAGAGAGAGAGACAGGAAGACAGCTGATCCCCTGTTCTACAGGATGACCACAAACCAAACATCAGCCAGAGGAGAAACGTTTGGTTGTTCTCTTTCGTGTTGAGAGTGAATCTCAGCATTAGTGGGCTGAGAGGGTAGTGTTTAAAACAGTGCTACACGCTACATCAAGCTAATACAGGGTAACATGATCTAACTTGACACAGGTGATCGTCACCAAATTACAGTAAAACATTACCATGAAAACGAGTGAAGACGCGAACAAACATTCCAGCACGTTGTAGAAAAAAACACTTTATATTTGTATAAGCATACAATGTTTATTTATTCGCAGCCTCCTGAATGATACACATCAGTAGTGAGAATGTCTCGGAGCTACTGAACTGTCTAACAAGTTGCTTTGGACGTGGTAGAGGAGGGAGACAGATAAAACTCTTTCCCTTCAGCTAAGGATCAAGTATATCAGTGGATATGAATCTGTCTTAATGACAGATAGTGGTGCCTGTTGATGACAAAGCTACACTAGAGACAAGGAGCTCATTCGTAAGCAGAGCACACACACTAATTACACACTGCATGTAAATACTTAGGAGGAATGTTAATGACAGAACTCTGCCAGCGGTGGTCATCCCACCTCTATATCTCTTAATGAGAGAGACCTTCAGAGAAACACTAGATACGCAATCTAAAGCTATAGATGCTCATCGTAGGCAGTGTCTAGTGATACTGGCAAAACCCCTAACTTCCACTCACTTAGACTCCCCTGGACATCAACGTAAGACTAAGTGAAGTTAGGATTCACCCCGCTGTGTCACAAAGCAGGCTGTCATCTGAACCCCTGTCTGTCACAAAGCAGGCTGTCATCTGAACCCCTGTCTGTCTGTGTCACATAGCAGGCTGTCATCTGAAACCCTGTCTGTGTTGTGTCTCTCTCTCTCTCTCTCTCTCTCTCTCTCTCTCTCTCTCTCTCTCTCTCTCTCTCTCTCTCTCTCTCTCTCTCCTCATCTCTCCTCATCTCTCCTCTCCCCCAGCTGTGCAGTAGCGTACCATGTAAGTCCATTCTCAACAACCAGGCTCGTAAACACAAAGTCCTTTCTCTGCTATTATTAATGTATTTACCCCTACGTTACACCTTACCACTTTGTTTTGGTTGAGAAGAACCCCAATGGGATCGCTCTAACCTCCCCATCAGAGTGCTCTGATTGGATCAGGGTAGTGATTGACAGCACATACTATCCAATTAATGAGTGTAGGAAATTAAAACTGTGGAAGCGTAATCCAATCACCGTTCACCTCACAAGCAACGACTTGATGAAAATACTACAATTGAATACCTCACAAATAGCATATTTAATCTGGGAAACTCCAGGAACTGCACCTCCCATTACCTCAGTTGGGAATACCAGGGAAAATATATGACTCTATATCCTGCCTGTGGTTTATTGAATAATACACAGATAATGAAAATGGAAGCTGCAAAAAATGCAATCTAAAATGCAATCTATCCTTGTCACCTCAACAGCATGCTGAAAACACACCGACTTAATACTTTACAAAATGGCACCCTATTCCCTATATAGTGCACTACTTTGGACCAGGGCCCATAGGGCACTTTCGGGAATAGGGTGTCAATTAGAACACAGAATCAGGCTGTAATACCTCACATACAGCGAATGTCATCAGGGAAACCCAGGATTAGCAGTCCCATCCCTGTTGGGAATCCCTACAGCTTCCTGTTCTGATGTGGTATGTATTAAATAACAGCATGGACAACAACAAGACCAGAACTCTCTCTCTAGGACATCCAATCACATGACTAAAGAACAATGGACATCCAATCACATGACTAAAAGAACAATGGACATCCAATCACATGACTAAAAGAACAATGGACATCCAATCACATGACTAAAAGAACAATGGACATCCAATCACATGACTAAAAGAACAATGGACATCCAATCACATGACTAAAAGAACAATGGACATCCAATCACATGACTAAAAGAACAATGGACATCCAATCACATGACTAAAAGAACAATGGACATCCAATCACATGACTAAAAGAACAATGAACATCCAATCACATGACTAAAAGAACAATGGACATCCAATCACATGACTAAAAGAACAATACATCCGACAAGCCCTGATTCTAAATAGCTCTTCCTCCTTTTATCCCTCTGTCTCTCTGTCCTCCCTCTGTCTCTCTGTCCTCCCTCTGTCTCTCTGTCCTCCCTCTGTCTCCCTGTCCTCCCTCTGTCTCTCTGTCCTCCCTTTGTCTCCCTGTCCTCCCTCTGTCTCTCTGTCCTCCCTCTGTCTCTCTGTCCTCCCTCTGTCTCTCTGTCCTCCCTCTGTCTCTCTGTCCTCCCTCTGTCTCCCTGTCCTCCCTCTGTCTCGCTGTCCTCCCTCTGTCTCTCTGTCCTCCCTCTGTCTCTCTGTCCTCCCTCTGTCTCTCTGTCCTCCCTCTGTCTCCCTGTCCTCCCTCTGTCTCCCTGTCCTCCCTCTGTCTCCCTGTCCTCCCTCTGTCTCTCTGTCCTCCCTCTGTCTCCCTGTCCTCCCTCTGTCTCCCTGTCCTCCCTCTGTCTCTCTGTCCTCCCTCTGTCTCCCTGTCCTCCCTCTGTCTCTCTGTCCTCCCTCTGTCTCTCTGTCCTCCCTCTGTCTCCCTGTCCTCCCTCTGTCTCTCTGTCCTCCCTCTGTCTCCCTGTCCTCCCTCTGTCTCTCTGTCCTCCCTCTGTCTCCCTGTCCTCCCTCTGTCTCTCTGTCCTCCCTCTGTCTCTCTGTCCTCCCTCTGTCTCCCTGTCCTCCCTCTGTCTCTCTGTCCTCCCTCTGTCTCCCTGTCCTCCCTCTGTCTCTCTGTCCTCCCTCTGTCTCCCTGTCCTCCCTCTGTCTCTCTGTCCTCCCTCTGTCTCTCTGTCCTCCCTCTGTCTCTCTGTCCTCCCTCTGTCTCTCTGTCCCCCCTCTGTCTCCCTGTCCTCCCTCTGTCTCTCTGTCCTCCCTCTGTCTCTCTGTCCCCCCTCTGTCTCCCTGTCCTCCCTCTGTCTCTCTGTCCTCCCTCTGTCTCTCTGTCCTCCCTCTGTCTCTCTGTCCTCCCTCTGTCTCTCTGTCCTCCCTCTGTCTCTCTGTCCTCCCTCTGTCTCCCTGTCCTCCCTCTGTCTCTCTGTCCTCCCTCTGTCTCTCTGTCCTCCCTCTGTCTCTCTGTCCTCCCTCTCTCTCCCTAAATTAACAGATTGGTCTTAAGGACTGTTTTTTTCCCTAGAATGTGTGACTGTGTGTATGTGTGTGTGACTGTGTGTGTGACCCAGAAAGGGTTTAGGGACAGAGGGCAATGGGTTGCTCTCTCTCTCTGTGTGTGTGTGTGTGTGTGTGTGTGTGTGTGTGTGTGTGTGTGTGTGTGTGTGTGTGTGTGTGTGTGTGTGTGTGTGTGTGTGTGTGTGTGTGTGTGTGTGTGTGTGTCAGACGGTGAGTGTTGTGACCTGTCCCACTTCCTCTCCTTCCTCCAGATGGAGCCATGGTCACGGTGAGCCACGCTCCTACATTATTCACTAACACGCACACACACACACACCTTACCATCACCATCAACAACAAAAGGCCAAATCAGCCCCACTCCTAACTTCTCTACTGGTCATCTATAATGGAGTGTAGAAATACACTAGTATGATTAGAAAGTAGTGACGCAGCTTCAGTGAGGCCTCCACCAAGCTTTCAGAGTTTGCACTTTTGGGACGATTTCATTGCACCAGGCAAGCTCAATAAACTCATTCGGGCTCTCTCTCACGCACACGCTTACACACACACACACACACACACACACACACACACACACACACACACACACACACACACACACACACACACACAAGTTTAGCGGTGTAGTGGAGCAGCAGCTGGCTCGGAGGCGCAGCCTGTGAACTGATTGAGAGGAAGCCACGCGTTCACAGTTTCACAGCTTCCCAGCCAAACAGCCTACGAGACCTCGCCATCTGGGGCCAGGCTGGGGCCGAGCGGAGCCGAGGACGAGCGGCCATGTTTTTATCTATGCAGTTTGGAGTGAGAGAGCTCACACAACATATTCAATATCATTAACAGAGTCTGAGGTTTCACTAATCTCCTGTTGAAATATAACCACATTGGAGGTTGTAAAACATCCACTGTTTCCAATCCACTGTCGATAACATTGAAATGAACATTTCACCCTGGGAATTCTGGGAATATTATGAAATATTCTGAGAATGTAATGTAGGTTACAGATATAATAGGGTAATACTGTAGGTTACAGATATAGTAGGGTAATACTGTAGGTTACAGATATAGTAGGGTAATACTGTAGGTTACAGATATACTAGGGCAATACTGTAGGTTACAGATATGGTAGGTCAATACTGTAGGTTACAGATATGGTAGGTCAATACTGTAGGTTACAGATATGGTAGGTCAATACTGTAGGTTACAGATATGGTAGGTCAATACTGTAGGTTACAGATATGGTTGGTCAATACTGTAGGTTACAGATATGGTAGGTCAATACTGTAGGTTACAAATATGGTAGGTCAATACTGTAGGTTACAGCTATGGTAGGTCACAGATATGGTAGGTCAATAATGTAGGTTACAGATATGGTAGGTTACAGATATGGTAGGTCACAGATATGGTAGGTCAATACTGTAGGTTACAGATATGGTTAGGTCAATACTGTAGGTTACAGATATGGTTAGGTCAATACTGTAGGTTACAGATATGGTAGGTCAATACTGTAGGTTACAGATATGGTAGGTCAATACTGTAGGTTACAGATATGGTAGGTCAATACTGTAGGTTACAGATATGGTAGGTCAATACTGTAGGTTACAGATATGGTAGGTCAATACTGTAGGTTACGGATATGGTAGATCAATACTGTAGGTTACAGATATGGTAGGTTACAGATATGGTAGGTTGATAATGTAGGTTACAGATATGGTAAGTTACAGATATGGTAGGTCAATACTGTAGGTTACAGATATGGTAGGTCAATACTGTAGGTTACAGATATGGTAGGTTACAGATATGGTAGGTTGATAATGTAGGTTACAGATATGGTAGGTTACAGATATGGTAGGTCAATACTGTAGGTTACAGATATGGTAGGTCAATACTGTAGGTTACAGATATGGTAGGTCAATACTGTAGGTTACAGATATGGTAGGTCAATACTGTAGGTTACAAATATGGTAGGTCAATACTGTAGGTTACAGATATGGTAGGTCAATACTGTAGGTTACAGATATGGTAGGTCAATACTGTAGGTTACAGATATGGTAGGTTACAGATATGGTAGGTTGATAATGTAGGTTACAGATATGGTAGGTTACAGATATGGTAGGTCAATACTGTATGTTCCAGATATGGTAGGTCAATACTGTAGGTTACAGATATGGTAGGTTACAGATATGGTAGGTCAATAGGTTCCAGATATGGTAGGTTACAGATATGGTAGGTCAATACTGTATGTTCCAGATATGGTAGGTCACAGATATGGTGGGTCAATACTGTAGGTCACAGATATGGTAGGTTACAGATATGGTAGGTCAATACTGTAGGTTACAGATATGGTAGGTCAATACTGTAGGTCACAGATATGGTAGGTCAATACTGTAGGTTACAGATATGGTAGGTCAATACTGTAGGTCACAGATATGGTAGGTCAATACTGTAGGTCACAGATATGGTAGGTCAATACTGTAGGTTACAGATATGGTAGGTCACAGATATGGTAGGTCAATACTGTAGGTTACAGATATGGTAGGTCAATACTGTAGGTCACAGATATGGTAGGTTACAGATATGGTAGGCCAATACTGTAGGTTACAGATACTGTAGGTTACAGATATGGTAGGTTACAGATATGGTAGGACGATAATGTAGGTCATAGATATGGTAGGTCGATAATGTAGGTTACAGATATGGTAGGTCAATTGGTTAGACAGTCAGGAAAGATGGAGGAACTTACAGTGGTTGTGTTGTGTGTGTGTGTGTGTGTGTGTGTGTGTGTGTGTGTGTGTGTGTGTGTGTGTGTGTGTGTGTGTGTGTGTGTGTGTGTGTGTGTGTGTGTGTGTGTGTGTGTGTGTGTGTAAGACACACAAAGACAGCTGCTCTGACTGATGATCCTCCAGGAAACGTTGTTGTTGTTGTAACAGCCAACTGGAGAGACAGAGAGATGGAGAACGATTGAGAGGGTGAGAGAGAGGGAGGAGAGAGAGGGAGATGGAGAAAGATTGAGGGGGTGAGAGAGAGGGAGGAGAGAGAGGGAGATGGAGAAAGATTGAGGGGGTGAGAGAGAGGGAGGAGAGAGAGAAAGATTGAGGAGGGGGGAGAGAGAGAGAGAGAGAACGAGAGAGAGAGAACGAGAGAGAGAGAACAAGAACGAGAGAGAGAGAACGAGAGAGAACGAGAGAGAGAGAACGAGAACGAGAGAGAACGAGAGAAAGAACGAGAGAGAGAGACAATGAGAGAACGAGAGAGAGAGAGAGAACGAGAGAGAGAGAACGAGAGAGAGAACGAGAGAAAGAACAAGAGAGAGAGACTACGAGAGAAGGAGAGAGAGAACGAGAGAGAGAGAAGGAGAGAGAGACAGAGGGGGATACAGTGAGAGAAGGAGAGAGAGAAGGAGAGAGAGGAGAGAGGGAGAACGAGAGAGAGAGGGAGAACGAGAGAGAGAGAGAACGAGAGAGAGAGAGAGGGAGAACGAGAGAGAGAAGAGAGAGAGAACGAGAGAGAGAGAGAGAGAGAGAGAGAGGGGGGGGGGTGAACGAGAGAGTGAGGGAGAACGAGAGAGAGAGAGGGGGGGGAGAACGAGAGAGTGAGGGAGAACGAGAGAGAGAGAGGAGAGAGAGAGAGAGAGAGAGAGAGAGAGAGAGAGAGAGAGAGGAGAACGAGAGAGAGACCGGCTCAGTGAGCACAGCCTTGCCATTCAGAAGGGTAGACACAGGAAAACCTGGCTCCCTGTAGAGGAAGGGCTGTGCAACCACAGGCACAACAGCAGAACCTGAGACAGAGCTGCATTTCCTGACAAAATGTCAAAAATATAAAACAATTAGAGAGTGTCATTGTCCCAACTTTGAAACCCTTATTGAAGGTTTCAAAGACCTCTCTGATGAGAGTAGGCTACCCGTCCTGTTGGGGGAGGACGCAGAGAGCTGTGGGTTGGCAGCGCACTACATTGCTGCCTGCCATAAGTTGAGGGACAGTGTCTGACAGACCAATCAACCTGCACATGTCCTCTACTGTATGCTTATTGTTATTGTTGAATGTAGGGTTATTTTAACCCTTGGTTACTGTTGTTACTGTAGTCCCGTTGACCATTTTGATTCTTATTCTTATCTTACAATTATTTTCATATTGTACTATCCAAGTATGTACATTGTTACGTCATGACCATAAAGCAAATTGAATTGGAATTATATTAAGAGAGAGAGAGAGAGAGAGAGAGAGAGAGAGAGAAAGTGAAGAGAATTGAGAAGAATGGCAGAGCGAGCTGAAAAGGTGAGAGGTTTAGAGAGAGAAAATATGTGAGGGGGAGGGGAGCAACACATCACCCTCCAAGATTGAATTTTCGTGTTGGGAGTCAAGCCCTCTGGAGTGGCAAAATGAAAACAAGGATACAAGGGGATGGAGAGAGGGAGACAGAGAGACAGGGAGAGAGAGAGACAGGGAGAGAGAAGGAGAGAGAGGGCAGAGGGGATACAGTGAGAGGAGAGAGAGGAGAGAGAAGGAGAGAGAGAGAGAGACAGGGAGAGAGAAGGAGAGAGAGGAGGAGGGGATACAGTGAGAGGAGAGAGAGGAGAGAGAAGGAGAGAGAGAGACAGGGAGAGAGAAGGAGAGAGAGGCGGAGGGGATACAGTGAGAGGAGAGAGAGGAGAGAGAAGGAGAGAGAGAGACAGGGAGAGAGAAGGAGAGAGAGGCGGAGGGGATACAGTTAGAGGAGAGAGAGGAGAGAGAAGGAGAGAGAGAGACAGGGAGAGAGAAGGAGAGAGAGGTGGAGGGGATACAGTGAGAGGAGAGAGAGGAGAGAGAAGGAGAGAGAGAGACAGAGGGGATACAGTGAGAGAAGGAGAGAGAGAAGGAGAGAGAGGAGAGAGAAGGAGAGAGAGAGAAGGAAGAGAGAAGGAGAGAGAGAGAGAGAGAGGGGATACAGTGAAGGCTGTGGGTAGATGAATAATATCAGGGAGTAAATATACAGCTATGGATAAGCATGGGCCTGCATCCGAAGATACTGCAGAATAACATTAGGGAAGGAGGGGTCAGCATCAGAAGATACTGCAGAATAACGTTAGGGAAGGAGGGGCCTGCATCAGAAGATACTGCAGAATACATTAGGGAAGGAGGGGTCAGCATCAGAAGATACTGCAGATAACATTAGGGAAGGAGGGGCCTGCATCAGAAGATTACTGCAGAATAACATTAGGGAAGGAGGGGTCAGCATCAGAAGATACTGTAGAATAACATTAGGGCAGGAGGGGCCTGCATCAGAAGATACTGCAGAATAACATTAGGGAAGGAGGGGCCTGCATCAGAAGATACTGCAGAAATAACATTAGGGAAGGAGGGGCCTGCATCAGAAGATACTGCAGAATAACGTTAGGGAAGGAGGGGCCTGCATCAGAAGATACTGCAGAATAACATTAGGGAAGGAGGGTCAGCATCAGAAGATTACTGCAGAATAACATTAGGGAAGGAGGGGCCTGCATCAGAAGATACTGCAGAATAACATTAGGGAAGGAGGGGGTCAGCATCAGAAGATACTGCAGAATAACATTAGGGAAGGAGGGGTCAGCATCAGAAGATACTGCAGAATAACATTAGGGAAGGAGGGGTCCAGCATCAGAAGATACTGCAGAATAACATTAGGGAAGGAGGGGTCAGCATCAGAAGATACTGCAGAATAACATTAGGGAAGGAGGGGTCAGCATCAGAAGATACTGCAGAATAACATTAGGGAAGGAGGGGTCAGCATCAGAAGATACTGCAGAATAACATTAGGGAAGGAGGGGTCAGCATCAGAAGATACTGCAGAATAACATTAGGGAAGGAGGGGTCAGCAATCAGAAGATACTGCAGAATAACATTAGGGAAGCATGGGTCTGCATCCATATTTACCTCAACTCACTGACCCATCCAAAAAACAGACTGAAACAGTGTGAGGCCCAGTTCTACCAGTATACAGAGAGACTCACCACGTCTATGATCTGTCACAGTGTGAAGCCCAGTTCTACCAGTATACAGAGAGACTCACCACGTCTATGATCTGTAACAGTGTGAAGCCCAGTTCCACCAGTATAGGAGCTGAGTCGTTGAACACTGGTCTCTCCAGACGGTTATAATTAATCAACAGATCCTTGTACAGCTTCCGCTGGTACTGACCAGCAAACACAACCTGATGGACAAAGAGATGGAGAGAGAGAGAGAGTGTGAGAGAGGAAGAGAAGAGAGAGTGTGAGAGAGGAAGAGAGAGATGGAGACAGAGGAAGAGAGAGATGGAGAGAGGAAGAGAGAGATGGAGGGAGAGAGAGGAAGAGAGAGATGGAGAGAGGAAGAGAGAGAGAGGTTTAAATTGATCATCTAGATAACCAACAGAAACCATTAAGGATTAAAACAATCACATATAACACCTTGTTGACCACACAGAGAGGAGAGGAGGGAGGTAGAGAGAGAGAGAGAGAGAGAGGAGAGGAGGAGGTAGAGAGAGGTAGAGAGAGAGAGAGAGAGAGAGAGAAGAGGAGAGGAGGAGGTAGAGAGAGAGAGAGAGAGAGAGGAGAGGAGGGAGGTAGAGAGAGGTAGAAGAGAAGGGAGAGAGGAGAGAGAGGTAGAGAGAGAGGAGAGAGAGGGTAGAGACATAGAGAGAGAGAGAGAGAGGGAAGTAGAGAGAGCAGAGAGAGAGCAGAGAGAAGTAGAGAGAGAGAGAGAGAGAGAGAGAGAGAGAGAGGAGGGAGTAGAGAGAGTAGAGAGGGAGAGAGGAGAGAGAGGTAGAGAGAGAGGAGAGAGAGGGAGAGAGAGAGAGAGAGAGAGAGCGAGAGGGAAGTAGAGAGAGAGAGAGAGAGAGAGGGAAGTAGAGAGAGAGAGAGAGAGAGAGAGAGAGAGAGAGAGGGAAGAGAGAGAGAGAGAGAGGAAGTAGAGAGAGAGAGAGAGAGGGAAGAGAGAGAGAGAGAGAGAGAGAGAGAGAGAGAGAGAGAGAGAGAGAGAGAGAGAGAGAGAGAGAGAGAGAGAGAGAGAGAGAGAGAGAGAGAGAGAGAGAGAGAGAGAGAGAGAGAGAGGAGGAGAGGAGAGAGGTTATAAAGAATGAAAAAGGGAGTTGTGAGAACAAGAGCAGTAATTGACAGTATGTTCACACCAAGACCAACCGTTTGCATGATATAACAGCATTCTCAATGTAATGTAATGGTTAATCTCAGCAGCAATCCATATGGTTAATCTCAGCAGCAATCCATATGGTTAATCTCAGCAGCAATCCATATGGTTAATCTCAGCAGCAATCCATATGGTTAATCTCAGCAGCAATCCATATGGTTAATCTCAGCAGCAATCCATATGGTTAATCTCAGCAGCAATCCATATGGTTAATCTCAGCAGCTCCATATGGTTAATCTCAGCAGCAATCCATATGGTTAATCTCAGCAGCAATCCATATGGTTATTCTCAGCAGCAATCCATATGGTTATTCTCAGCAGCAATCCATATGGTTATTCTCAGCAAGCAATCCATATGGTTAATCTCAGCAGCTCCATATGGTTAATCTCAGCAGCAATCCATATGGTTATTCTCAGCAGCAATCCATATGGTTATTCTCAGCAGCAATCCATATGGTTATTCTCAGCAGCAATCCATATGGTTATTCTCAGCAGCAATCCATATGGTTATTCTCAGCAGCAATCCATATGGTTATTCTCAGCAGCAATCCATATGGTTAATCTCAGCAGCAATCCATATGGTTAATCTCAGCAGCAATCCATATGGTTATTCTCAGCAGCAATCCATATGGTTATTCTCAGCAGCAATCCATATGGTTAATCTCAGCAGCTCCATATGGTTAATCTCAGCAGCAATCCATATGGTTAATCTCAGCAGCTCCATATGGTTAATCTCAGCAGCTCCATATGGTTATTCTCAGCAGCAATCCATATGGTTATTCTCAGCAGCAATCCATATGGTTAATCTCAGCAGCAATCCATATGGTTAATCTCAGCAGCTCCATATGGTTAATCTCAGCAGCAATCCATATGGTTAATCTCAGCAGCTCCATATGGTTAATCTCAGCAGCTCCATATGGTTATTCTCAGCAGCAATCCATATGGTTATTCTCAGCAGCAATCCATATGGTTATTCTCAGCAGCAATCCATATGGTTAATCTCAGCAGCTCCATATGGTTAATCTCAGCAGCAATCCATATGGTTAATCTCAGCAGCTCCATATGGTTAATCTCAGCAGCTCCATATGGTTATTCTCAGCAGCAATCCATATGGTTATTCTCAGCAGCAATCCATATGGTTATTCTCAGCAGCAATCCATATGGTTATTCTCAGCAGCTCCATATGGTTATTCTCAGCAGCAATCCATATGGTTATTCTCAGCAGCTCCATATGGTTATTCTCAGCAGCAATCCATATGGTTAATCTCAGCAGCAATCCATATGGTTAATCTCAGCAGCAATCCATATGGTTAATCTCAGCAGCTCCATATGGTTAATCTCAGCAGCTCCATATGGTTAATCTCAGCAGCAATCCATATGGTTAATCTCAGCAGCAATCCATATGGTTAATCTCAGCAGCAATCCATATGGTTATTCTCAGCAGCAATCCATATGGTTAATCTCAGCAGCAATCCATATGGTTAATCTCAGCAGCAATCCATATGGTTAATCTCAGCAGCAATCCATATGGTTAATCTCAGCAGCAATCCATATGGTTAATCTCAGCAGCAATCCATATGGTTAATCTCAACAGCAATCCATATGGTTAATCTCAACAGCAATCCATATGGTTAATCTCAACAGCAATCCATATGGTTATCTCAACAGCAATCCATATGGTTAATCTCAACAAGCAATCCATATGGTTAATCTCAACAGCAATCCATATGGTTAATCTCAACAGCAATCCATATGGTTAATCTCAGCAGCAATCCATATGGTTAATCTCAGCAGCAATCCATATGGTTATTCTCAGCAGCAATCCATATGGTTAATCTCAGCAGCAATCCATATGGTTAATCTCAGCAGCAATCCATATGGTTAATCTCAGCAGCAATCCATATGGTTAATCTCAGCAGCTCCATATGGTTAATCTCAGCAGCAATCCATATGGTTAATCTCAGCAGCAATCCATATGGTTAATCTCAGCAGCAATCCATATGGTTAATCTCAGCAGCCATCCATATGGTTAATCTCAGCAGCAATCCATATGGTTAATCTCAGCAGCAATCCATATGGTTAATCTCAGCAGCTCCATATGGTTAATCTCAGCAGCTCCATATGGTTAATCTCAGCAGCAATCCATATGGTTAATCTCAGCAGCAATCCATATGGTTAATCTCAGCAGCCATCCATATGGTTAATCTCAGCAGCAATCCATATGGTTAATCTCAGCAGCAATCCATATGGTTAATCTCAGCAGCAATCCATATGGTTAATCTCAGCAGCAATCCATATGGTTATTCTCAGCAGCAATCCATATGGTTAATCTCAGCAGCAATCCATATGGTTAATCTCAGCAGCAATCCATATGGTTAATCTCAGCAGCAATCCATATGGTTATTCTCAGCAGCCATCCATATGGTTATTCTCAGCAGCAATCCATATGGTTATTCTCAGCAGCAATCCATATGGTTAATCTCAGCAGCAATCCATATGGTTAATCTCAGCAGCAATCCATATGGTTATTCTCAGCAGCCATCCATATGGTTATTCTCAGCAGCAATCCATATGGTTAATCTCAGCAGCAATCCATATGGTTATTCTCAGCAGCAATCCATATGGTTAATCTCAAGCAGCAATCCATATGGTTAATCTCAGCAGCAATCCATATGGTTAATCTCAACAGCAATCCATATGGTTAATCTCAACAGCAATCCATATGGTTAATCTCAACAGCAATCCATATGGTTAATCTCAACAGCAATCCATATGGTTAATCTCAACAGCAATCCATATGGTTAATCTCAACAGCAATCCATATGGTTAATCTCAGCAGCAATCCATATGGTTAATCTCAGCAGCAATCCATATGGTTATTCTCAGCAGCAATCCATATGGTTAATCTCAGCAGCAATCCATATGGTTAATCTCAGCAGCAATCCATATGGTTAATCTCAGCAGCAATCCATATGGTTAATCTCAGCAGCTCCATATGGTTAATCTCAGCAGCAATCCATATGGTTAATCTCAGCAGCAATCCATATGGTTAATCTCAGCAGCAATCCATATGGTTAATCTCAGCAGCCATCCATATGGTTAATCTCAGCAGCAATCCATATGGTTAATCTCAGCAGCAATCCATATGGTTAATCTCAGCAGCTCCATATGGTTAATCTCAGCAGCTCCATATGGTTAATCTCAGCAGCAATCCATATGGTTAATCTCAGCAGCAATCCATATGGTTAATCTCAGCAGCCATCCATATGGTTAATCTCAGCAGCAATCCATATGGTTAATCTCAGCAGCAATCCATATGGTTAATCTCAGCAGCAATCCATATGGTTAATCTCAGCAGCAATCCATATGGTTATTCTCAGCAGCAATCCATATGGTTAATCTCAGCAGCAATCCATATGGTTAATCTCAGCAGCAATCCATATGGTTAATCTCAGCAGCAATCCATATGGTTATTCTCAGCAGCCATCCATATGGTTATTCTCAGCAGCAATCCATATGGTTAATCTCAGCAGCAATCCATATGGTTAATCTCAGCAGCAATCCATATGGTTATTCTCAGCAGCAATCCATATGGTTATTCTCAGCAGCAATCCATATGGTTATTCTCAGCAGCAATCCATATGGTTAATCTCAGCAGCAATCCATATGGTTAATCTCAGCAGCAATCCATATGGTTAATCTCAGCAGCAATCCATATGGTTAATCTCAGCAGCAATCCATATGGTTAATCTCAGCAGCAATCCATATGGTTAATCTCAACAGCAATCCATATGGTTAATCTCAGCAGCAATCCATATGGTTATTCTCAGCAGCAATCCATATGGTTATTCTCAGCAGCAATCCATATGGTTATTCTCAGCAGCAATCCATATGGTTAATCTCAGCAGCAATCCATATGGTTATTCTCAGCAGCAATCCATATGGTTAATCTCAGCAGCAATCCATATGGTTAATCTCAGCAGCAATCCATATGGTTATTCTCAGCAGCAATCCATATGGTTAATCTCAGCAGCAATCCATATGGTTATTCTCAGCAGCAATCCATATGGTTAATCTCAGCAGCAATCCATATGGTTATTCTCAGCAGCAATCCATATGGTTAATCTCAGCAGCAATCCATATGGTTATTCTCAGCAGCAATCCATATGGTTAATCTCAGCAGCAATCCATATGGTTAATCTCAGCAGCAATCCATATGGTTAATCTCAACAGCAATCCATATGGTTAATCTCAACAGCAATCCATATGGTTAATCTCAGCAGCAATCCATATGGTTAATCTCAACAGCAATCCATATGGTTATTCTCAGCAGCAATCCATATGGTTAATCTCAACAGCAATCCATATGGTTAATCTCAGCAGCAATCCATATGGTTAATCTCAACAGCAATCCATATGGTTAATCTCAGCAGCAATCCATATGGTTAATCTCAACAGCAATCCATATGGTTAATCTCAACAGCAATCCATATGGTTAATCTCAGCAGCAATCCATATGGTTAATCTCAACAGCAATCCATATGGTTATTCTCAGCAGCAATCCATATGGTTAATCTCAACAGCAATCCATATGGTTAATCTCAGCAGCAATCCATATGGTTAATCTCAACAGCAATCCATATGGTTAATCTCAGCAGCAATCCATATGGTTAATCTCAACAGCAATCCATATGGTTAATCTCAACAGCAATCCATATGGTTAATCTCAGCAGCAATCCATATGGTTAATCTCAACAGCAATCCATATGGTTATTCTCAACAGCAATCCATATGGTTAATCTCAACAGCAATCCATATGGTTAATCTCAGCAGCAATCCATATGGTTATTCTCAGCAGCAATCCATATGGTTAATCTCAGCAGCAATCCATATGGTTATTCTCAGCAGCAATCCATATGGTTAATCTCAGCAGCAATCCATATGGTTAATCTCAGCAGCAATCCATATGGTTATTCTCAACAGCAATCCATATGGTTATTCTCAGCAGCAATCCATATGGTTATTCTCAACAGCAATCCATATGGTTATTCTCAGCAGCAATCCATATGGTTAATCTCAGCAGCAACACCCAGAGGATAGACTTTGATTATAATAACATTACACACCCACACCCCATTATAAACTGTTGTAAATTAACACTGGGATCTGCAATGATGTTTTACATGGAGGATTGGTGTTACTCATGATGTATTCACTGTGGATTCAGGAAGTGGTTTACACACAATATTATGTCTGCCTGCCTGCCCGCCTGCCTGTCTGTATTTCTGTCTCTCTCTCTGTCTCTCTGCCTGCCTGCCTGCCTGCCTGTCTCTCTGTCTATCTGCCTGTCTCTCTGTCTGTATTTCTGTCTCTCTGCCTGTCTGTCTTGCTCATTTTCTCCCTTTGTCTCCCTGTGTCTCTCTCTCTTTCTCTGTGACCATCTCTCACAATATCTCTCTTTTCCTCCGTCTCTCTCGGTTAAACACTTCAACGACAATAACATATGTGGTCCCACTGGAGAAATCATCATCATCATCACCATCATCATCACCACCATCATCATAATTTACTACAACTACAAAGCTATGTTTCTGGTTGGTCGGCAAAATGACGGACGACTCCATTTCCTCAGCTACTTCCTCTAGGTTCCTCTGACATCAGTGACTCTGACATGATGTCGGGGTAGTAAAGCTCCATGTCAGTCAATCTGTGACTCTGACATGATGTCGGGATAGTAGAGCTGTCAGCCAATCAGTGACATTGACATGATGTCGGGATAGTAGAGCTGTCAGTCAATCTGTGACTCTGACATGATGTCGGGATAGTAGAGCTCTGTGTCAGCCAATCAGTGACTCTGACATGATGTCGGGATAGTAGAGCTCCATGTCAGTCAGTCAGTGACTCTGACATGATGTCGGGATAGTAGAGCTCCATGTCAGTCAATCAGTGACTCTGACATGATGTCGGGATAGTAGAGCTCCATGTCAGTCAATCTGTGACTCTGACATGATGTCGGGATAGTAGAGCTCGATGTCAGCCAATCAGTGACTCTGACATGATGTCGGGATAGTAGAGCTCCATGTCAGTCAATCTGTGACTCTGACATGATGTCGGGATAGTAGAGCTCCATGTCAGCCAATCAGTGCCTCTGACATGATGTCGGGATAGTAGAGCTCCATGTCAGTCAGTGCCTCTGACATGATGTCGGGATAGTAGAGCTGTCAGTCAATCAGTGACTCTGACATGATGTCGGGATAGTAGAGCTCGATGTCAGCCAATCAGTGACTCTGACATGATGTCGGGATAGTAGAGCTCTGTGTCAGCCAATCAGTGACTCTGACATGATGTCGGGATAGTAGAGCTCCATGTCAGTCAATCTGTGACTCTGACATGATGTCGGGATAGTAGAGCTCCATGTCAGCCAATCAGTGCCTCTGACATGATGTCGGGATAGTAGAGCTCCATGTCAGTCAGTGCCTCTGACATGATGTCGGGATAGTAGAGCTGTCAGTCAATCAGTGACTCTGACATGATGTCGGGATAGTAGAGCTCCATGTCAGTCAATCAGTGACTCTGAAATGATGTCGGGATAGTAGAGCTCCATGTCAGTCAATCAGTGACTCTGGCATGATGTCGGGATAGTAGAGCTCCATGTCAGCCAATCAGTGACTCTGACATGATGTCGGGATAGTAGAGATCCATGTCAGTCAGTGCCTCTGACATGATGTCGGGATAGTAGAGCTGTCAGTCAATCAGTGACTCTGACATGATGTCGGGATAGTAGAGCTCGATGTCAGCCAATCAGTGACTCTGACATGATGTCGGGATAGTAGAGCTCTGTGTCAGCCAATCAGTGACTCTGACATGATGTCGGGATAGTAGAGCTCCATGTCAGTCAATCTGTGACTCTGACATGATGTCGGGATAGTAGAGCTCCATGTCAGCCAATCAGTGCCTCTGACATGATGTCGGGATAGTAGAGCTCCATGTCAGTCAGTGCCTCTGACATGATGTCGGGATAGTAGAGCTGTCAGTCAATCAGTGACTCTGACATGATGTCGGGATAGTAGAGCTCCATGTCAGTCAATCAGTGACTCTGAAATGATGTCGGGATAGTAGAGCTCCATGTCAGTCAATCAGTGACTCTGGCATGATGTCGGGATAGTAGAGCTCCATGTCAGTCAATCAGTGACTCTGACATGATGTCGGGATAGTAGAGCTCCATGTCAGTCAATCTGTGACTCTGACATGATGTCGGGATAGTAGAGCTCGATGTCAGCCAATCAGTGACTCTGACATGATGTCGGGATAGTAGAGCTCCATGTCAGTCAATCTGTGACTCTGACATGATGTCGGGATAGTAGAGCTCCATGTCAGCCAATCAGTGCCTCTGACATGATGTCGGGATAGTAGAGCTCCATGTCAGTCAGTGCCTCTGACATGATGTCGGGATAGTAGAGCTGTCAGTCAATCAGTGACTCTGACATGATGTCGGGATAGTAGAGCTCGATGTCAGCCAATCAGTGACTCTGACATGATGTCGGGATAGTAGAGCTCTGTGTCAGCCAATCAGTGACTCTGACATGATGTCGGGATAGTAGAGCTCCATGTCAGTCAATCTGTGACTCTGACATGATGTCGGGATAGTAGAGCTCCATGTCAGCCAATCAGTGCCTCTGACATGATGTCGGGATAGTAGAGCTCCATGTCAGTCAGTGCCTCTGACATGATGTCGGGATAGTAGAGCTGTCAGTCAATCAGTGACTCTGACATGATGTCGGGATAGTAGAGCTCCATGTCAGTCAATCAGTGACTCTGAAATGATGTCGGGATAGTAGAGCTCCATGTCAGTCAATCAGTGACTCTGGCATGATGTCGGGATAGTAGAGCTCCATGTCAGCCAATCAGTGACTCTGACATGATGTCGGGATAGTAGAGATCCATGTCAGTCAGTGCCTCTGACATGATGTCGGGATAGTAGAGCTGTCAGTCAATCAGTGACTCTGACATGATGTCGGGATAGTAGAGCTCGATGTCAGCCAATCAGTGACTCTGACATGATGTCGGGATAGTAGAGCTCTGTGTCAGCCAATCAGTGACTCTGACATGATGTCGGGATAGTAGAGCTCCATGTCAGCCAATCAGTGCCTCTGACATGATGTCGGGATAGTAGAGCTCCATGTCAGTCAGTGCCTCTGACATGATGTCGGGATAGTAGAGCTGTCAGTCAATCAGTGACTCTGACATGATGTCGGGATAGTAGAGCTCCATGTCAGTCAATCAGTGACTCTGAAATGATGTCGGGATAGTAGAGCTCCATGTCAGCCAATCAGTGACTCTGACATGATGTCGGGATAGTAGAGATCCATGTCAGTCAGTGCCTCTGACATGATGTCGGGATAGTAGAGCTCCATGTAAGTCAATCAGTGACTCTGACATGATGTCGGGATAGTAGAGCTCCATGTCAGTCAATCAGTGACTCTGACATGATGTCGGGATAGTAGAGCTCCATGTCAGTCAATCAGTGACTCTGACATGATGTCGGGATAGTAGAGCTCCATGTTAATCAATCAGTGACTCTGACATGATGTCGGGATAGTAGAGCTCGATGTCAGCCAATCAGTGACTCTGATATGATGTCGGGATAGTAGAGCTGTCAGTCAATCAGTGACTCTGACATGATGTCGGGATGGTAGAGCTGTCAGTCAATCAGTGACTCTGACATGATGTCGGGATAGTAGGGCTCCATGTCAGCCAATCAGTGACTCTGACATGATGTCAGGATAGTAGAGCTCCATGTCAGTCAATCAGTGCCTCTGACATGATGTCGGGATAGTAGAGCTGTCAGTCAATCAGTGACTCTGACATGATGTCGGAATAGTAGAGCTCCATGTCAGTCAATCAGTGACTCTGACATGATGTTGGGATAGTAGAGCTCCATGTCAGCCAATCAGTGACTCTGACATGATGTCGGGATAGTAGAGCTCCATGTCAGTCAGTCAGTGACTCTGACATGATGTCGGGATAGTAGAGCTCCATGTCAGTCAATCAGTGACTCTGACATGATGTCGGGATAGTAGAGCTGTCAGTCAATCAGTGACTCTGACATGATGTCGGGATAGTAGAGCTCCATGTCAGTCAGTGCCTCTGACATGATGTCGGGATAGTAGAGCTCCATGTCAGTCAATCAGTGACTCTGACATGATGTCAGGATAGTAGAGCTCCATGTCAGTCAATCAGTGACTCTGACATGATGTCGGGATAGTAGAGCTCGATGTCAGCCAATCAGTGACTCTGACATGATGTCGGGATAGTAGAGCTGTCAGTCAATCAGTGACTCTGACATGATGTCGGGATAGTAGAGCTGTCAGTCAATCAGTGACTCTGACATGATGTCGGGATAGTAGGGCTCCATGTCAGCCAAGCAGTGACTCTGACATGATGTCAGGATAATAGAGCTCCATGTCAGTCAATCAGTGCCTCTGACATGATGTCGGGATAGTAGAGCTGTCAGTCAATCAGTGACTCTGACATGATGTCGGGATAGTAGAGCTCCATGTCAGTCAATCAGTGACTCTGACATGATGTCGGGATAGTAGAGCTCCATGTCAGCCAATCAGTGACTCTGACATGATGTCGGGATAGTAGAGCTCCATGTCAGTCAGTCAGTGACTCTGACATGATGTCGGGATAGTAGAGCTCCATGTCAGTCAATCAGTGACTCTGACATGATGTCGGGATAGTAGAGCTGTCAGTCAATCAGTGACTCTGACATGATGTCGGGATAGTAGAGCTCCATGTCAGTCAGTCAGTGACTCTGACATGATGTCGGGATAGTAGAGCTCCATGTCAGTCAGTCAGTGACTCTGAAATGATGTCGGGATAGTAGAGCTCCATGTCAGTCAGTGCCTCTGACATGATGTCGGGATAGTAGAGCTCCATGTCAGTCAGTGACTCTGACATGATGTCGGGATAGTAGAGCTCCATGTCAGTCAATCAGTGACTCTGACATGATGTCGGGATAGTAGAGCTCCATGTCAGTCAATCAGTGACTCTGACATGATGTCGGGATAGTAGAGCTCCATGTCAGTCAATCAGTGACTCTGACATGATGTCGGGATAGTAGAGCTCCATGTCAGTCAATCAGTGACTCTGACATGATGTCGGGATAGTAGAGCTCCATGTCAGTCAATCAGTGCCTCTGACATGATGTCGGGATAGTAGAGCTCCATGTCAGTCAGTCAGTGACTCTGACATGATGTCGGGATAGTAGAGCTCCATGTCAGTCAATCAGTGCCTCTGACATGATGTCGGGATAGTAGAGCTCCATGTCAGTCAATCAGTGCCTCTGACATGATGTCGGGATAGTAGAGCTCCATGTCAGTCAATCAGTGCCTCTGACATGATGTCGGGATAGTAGAGCTCCATGTCAGTCAATCAGTGCCTCTGACATGATGTCGGGATAGTAGAGCTCCATGTCAGTCAGTGACTCTGACATGATGTCGGGATAGTAGAGCTCCATGTCAGTCAATCAGTGACTCTGACATGATGTCGGGATAGTAGAGCTCCATGTCAGTCAATCAGTGACTCTGACATGATGTCGGGATAGTAGAGCTGTCAGCCAATCAGTGACTCTGACATGATGTCGGGATAGTAGAGCTCCATGTCAGTCAATCAGTGACTCTGACATGATGTCAGGATAGTAGAGCTCCATGTCAGCCAATCAGTGAATCTGACATGATGTTGGGATAGTAGAGCTCCATGTCAGTCAATCAGTGACTCTGACATGATGTCGCGATAGTAGAGCTCCATGTCAGTCAATCAGTGACTCTGACATGATGTCGGGATAGTAGAGCTCCATGTCAGTCAATCAGTGACTCTGACATGATGTCGGGAAAGTAGAGCTACATGTCAGTCAGTCAGTGACTCTGACATGATGTCGGGATAGTAGAGCTCCATGTCAGTCAGTGCCTCTGACATGATGTCGGGATAGTAGAGCTCCATGTCAGTCAATCAGTGACTCTGACATGATGTCGGGATAGTAGAGCTACATGTCAGTCAGTCAGTGACTCTGACATGATGTCGGGATAGTAGAGCTCCATGTCAGTCAGTGCCTCTGACATGATGTCGGGATAGTAGAGCTCCATGTCAGTCAATCAGTGACTCTGACATGATGTCGGGATAGTAGAGCTCTATGTCAGCCAATCAGTGACTCTGACATGATGTCGGGATAGTAGAGCTCCATGTCAGTCAATCAGTGACTCTGACATGATGTCGGGATAGTAGAGCTCCATGTCAGTCAATCAGTGACTCTGACATGATGTCGGGATAGTAGAGCTACATGTCAGTCAGTCAGTGACTGTGACATGATGTCGGGATAGTAGAGCTCCATGTCAGTCAATCAGTGACTCTGACATGATGTCGGGATAGTAGAGCTCCATGTCAGTCAATCAGTGCCTCTGACATGATGTCGGGATAGTAGAGCTCCATGTCAGTCAATCAGTGACTCTGACATGATGTCGGGATAGTAGAGCTCCATGTCAGCCAATCAGTGACTCTGACATGATGTCGGGATAGTAGAGCTCCATGTCAGTCAGTCAGTGACTCTGACATGATGTCGGGATAGTAGAGCTCCATGTCAGTCAGTGCCTCTGACATGATGTCGGGATAGTAGAGCTCCATGTCAGTCAGTGACTCTGACATGATGTCGGGATAGTAGAGCTCCATGTCAGTCAATCAGTGACTCTGACATGATGTCGGGATAGTAGAGCTCCATGTCAGTCAATCAGTGACTCTGACATGATGTCGGGATAGTAGAGCTCCATGTCAGCCAATCAGTGACTCTGACATGATGTCGGGATAGTAGAGCTGTCAGCCAATCAGTGACTCTGACATGATGTCGGGATAGTAGAGCTCCATGTCAGTCAATCAGTGACTCTGACATGATGTCGGGATAGTAGAGCTCCATGTCAGTCAATCAGTGACTCTGACATGATGTCGGGATAGTAGAGCTCCATGTCAGTCAATCAGTGACTCTGACATGATGTCGGGATAGTAGAGCTCCATGTCAGTCAATCAGTGACTCTGACATGATGTCGGGATAGTAGAGCTACATGTCAGTCAGTCAGTGACTCTGACATGATGTCGGGATAGTAGAGCTCCATGTCAGTCAATCAGTGACTCTGACATGATGTCGGGATAGTAGAGCTCCATGTCAGTCAATCAGTGCCTCTGACATGATGTCGGGATAGTAGAGCTACATGTCAGTCAGTCAGTGACTCTGACATGATGTCGGGATAGTAGAGCTCCATGTCAGTCAATCAGTGACTCTGACATGATGTCGGGATAGTAGAGCTCCATGTCAGTCAATCAGTGCCTCTGACATGATGTCGGGATAGTAGAGCTCCATGTCAGTCAATCAGTGCCTCTGACATGATATCGGGATATTAGAGCTCCATGTCAGTCAGTGCCTCTGACATGATGTCGGGATAGTAGAGCTCCATGTCAGCCAATCAGTGACTCTGACATGATGTCGGGATAGTAGAGCTCCATGTCAGTCAATCAGTGACTCTGACATGATGTCGGGATAGTAGAGCTCCATGTCAGTCAATCAGTGACTCTGACATGATGTCGGGATAGTAGAGCTCCATGTCAGCCAATCAGTGACTCTGACATGATGTCGGGATAGTAGAGCTCCATGTCAGCCAATCAGTGACTCTGACATGATGTCGGGATAGTAGAGCTGTCAGTCAATCAGTGACTCTGACATGATGTCGGGATAGTAGAGCTCCATGTCAGTCAGTGCCTCTGACATGATGTCGGGATAGTAGAGCTCCATGTCAGTCAGTGACTCTGACATGATGTCGAGATAGTAGAGCTCCATGTCAGTCAATCAGTGACTCTGACATGATGTCGGGATAGTAGAGCTCCATGTCAGTCAATCAGTGACTCTGGCATGATGTCGGGATAGTAGAGCTGTCAGCCAATCAGTGACTCTGACATGATGTCGGCACGACACGAAGATTAAACACACGCAGGCGCTTAAACATGCACAAAAACACACACACACACACACGGAATATGATCTTCCACGCTCTGACATGGTTAATGACGGAGTAGGAACAAGGACAAGAAGCCACTCCTGACTATTGAGATGGAGACCAATGATGACAGTAATTTCCAGTCTGGTCATTTCAGAAAATCCTCCTTTCAGTTATTCAAACTAAAACTGTACCTCTTCATGACTGAAAAGTCCCTGGTCTTCATCGCTCAACGTCTCCCAAATGACTGTTGTCTAATCACACACACACACAGTCCAGCAATTACCAAGGAGGCTAACGAAGATGAGCACGTAATTAAATGGCTTAATGGCTAATTAGCGAACGAGACCAAAATAAACCAAACAAAGGCCTTCTGCTGAAGAGTCCCAAATAGTACCCACTTCCCTGTGAGAGAGTGAGTGTGTGAGTGTGTGAGTGTGTGACTGTGAGTGTGTGAGTGTGTGAGTGAGAGTGTGTGAGTGAGAGTGTGTGAGTGTGTGTGAGTGAGAGTGTGTGAGTGAGAGTGTGTGAGTGTGTGAGTGAGAGTGTGTAAATGAGTGTGTGAGTGTCAGTGTGAGTGTGTATGTGTGTTTGAATGGAACGAGAGAGGAGAGAGAGAGAACAAAAGTTGGGTTAGTGAGTCAGTATATCAGAACAGCTTAAAAGAACAAACATTGTATATTGTCAGCTGAGATCCAAGATGGCCGTTCCAGACACAGTGAGATCCAAGATGGCTGTTCCAGGCACATTGAGATCCAAGATGGCCATTCCAGGCACAGTGAGATCCAAGATGGCCGTTCCAGACACAGTGAGATCCAAGATGGCCCTTCCAGGCACACTGAGATCCAAGATGGCCGTTCCAGGCACACTGAGATCCAAGATGGCCGTTCCAGGCACAGTGAGATCCAAGATGGCCGTTCCAGACAGAGTGAGATCCAAAATGGCCGTTCCAGGCACAGTGAGATCCAAGATGGCCATTCCAGGCACACTGAGATCCAAGATGGCCGTTCCAGGCACAGTGAGATCCAAGATGGCCGTTCCAGGCACAGTGAGATCCAAGATGGCCGTTCCAGGCACAGTGAGATCCAAGATGGCCGTTCCAGGCACAGTGAGATCCAAGATGGCCGTTCCAGGCACAGTGAGATCCAAGATGGCCGTTCCAGGCACAGTGAGATCCAAGATGGCCATTCCAGGCACACTGAGATCCAAGATGGCCATTCCAGGCACACTGAGATCCAAGATGGCCGTTCCAGGCACAGTGAGATCCAAGATGGCCGTTCCAGGCACGTTTGTTATGGTTATTGTTTTGAGGAAATGAGCATCCAGCTCTGCTGTTCTATCATGCCTGCAATGATGTCCAAGGGAAAAAAACAGGGTTGATCGTTTGAAGTTGTTACGAGATGTAGCCAAGCCAACAGATGGCGTATCTGAGTGTGATACTATGTAGTACTAGTGAACCAAGTGAGGCGTTACTTACTATGAACTGAATGGAGCTGTATTCATGTTGCACAGTGATGACTTTCTAATCCACATTACCTTGGTCTTGTACAGAACAAACAGCACACAACAGAAGTAACATTATTGCTGTTGTGATGTCACAAACAGAAGTAACATTATTACTGTGGTGATGTCACAAACAGAAGTAACATTATTATTGTTGTGATGTCACAAACAGAAGTAACATTATTACTGTGGTGATGTCACAAACAGAAGTAACATTATTACTGTTGTGATGTCACAAACAGAAGTAACATTATTACTGTTGTGATGTCACAAACAGAAGTAACATTATTACTGTTGTGATGTCACAAACAGAAGTAATATTATTACTGTTGTGATGTCACAAACAGAAGTAACATTATTACTGTTGTGATGTCACAAACGGACGTGGCAGTTTCCGCTCTATGGGATTGCAGCTTTAAACATTTGTACCAGAACATAATTATGCAAATCTTTATTTGCAAAGACAAAAAAAAGAAGAAGAAGAAGTCTGTCTGTATGCTGTGTCTTGCTTGTCCTATGTTGCTCTGTCTGTATGCTATGTCTTGCTTGTCCTATGTTGCTATGTCTTGCTTGTTCTATGTTGCTATTGTCTATATTGTAATTGTTTTTAATAACCTGCCCAGGGACTGCGGTTGAAAATTAGCCGGTTGGCTAAAACCGGCACTTTTACTGAAATGTTGATTAATGTGCACTGTCCCTGTAAAAATAAAAATAAACTCAACTCAACAATAAACATAATATCTTTGATGTTTTCTTCTCCATGGCAACAGGAAACAGACCTGACCTCTGAGGGGTATGGTAGGTCAATCTTAGTGAGGTTCAAAAATATATCTATTTTTATTCATCTCTTCACAGCTACACAAGGAAATGTCAGCGCCACAAATGGCACCTTATTCCCTATATAGTGCACTACTTTTGACCAGGGCCCATAGCGAATAGGGTTCCATTTGGGAACCAGAAGGACACTAGTAGGTTGGGCTGTGTTTGTCTGTGAGGGTCAAACTGAGGCAAACGCACACAGGGACTGCTTCCCAAATGGCACTCTAGTCTCTATATAGTGCACTACCATTGACCAAGGGCAGGCCTATAGTGTGCTGTGTAGGGAACAGCCTGCTATTTGGGAAGCAGCCCAGTGTTCCATCAACACAGCGGTGCCGTTGGGCCAGACGGGACCAGAGACTTCTGTTAAAAGCTTCTTCCACAGAGCTTTTTAACAGGTTCAGTTGCATATGTGTGTGTGTGTGTGTATCTGTGTGTGTCTGTGTGTGTGTGTGTGTGTGTGTGTGTCTGTGTGTGTGTTTGTATCTGTGTGTGTGTGTGTGTGTGTGTGTGTGTGTGTATCTGTGTGTGTGTATCTGTGTGTGTGTGTATCTGTGTGTGTGTGTATCTGTGAGTATCTGTGTGTGTGTATCTGTGTGTGTGTATCTGTGTGTGTGTGTTTGTGTGTGTGTGTTTGTGTGTATCTGTGTGTGTATCTGTGTGTTTGTGTGTGTGTCTGTGTGTGTGTATCTGTGTGTATCTTAATCAGCAGCTTGCATGACTTGTTTAAGTGCATCAGGACCTAAAAAGGCAAGGTGCTCGTATTATTAGAATGGGAGTCAGTGTCAGTCCATCCATCTACACAGGTTCAGCAGCGTGAGTCCATCTACACATGTTCAGCAGTGTGAGTCCATCTATCTACACAGGTATCAGCAGTGTGTGTAGACGGTGTGTTTAATGCTATGTAATATGGCATGTGTATATGATGAAATAGTATGTCAAATGAATAGTATGTAAAAGTGTGTGTGTGTGTGTGTGTGTGTAGAATACATGTCACATAGTTAATGATTGTTACATGCGGCCTGCCTTTCTGTGCACACAATTACGTACTTTTCCATATAGAGCCATTTGACATGAATGATTTCACGTACTTGAAGCCTGTTACTAAGGATCATTATACCTAGACAGACAAGACCTTACAAGGTCTAATCAGCCACTATGGAAACACAAGCACACATGTCCTGTTATCTCAATGCAACATCTCAAGTAACAGGACGAAGGCCACATTCATTCACCCAATAAACCTGTCTTGTCTGATGATATTATCACATGGAAAGATGTCTTATATCGTCTCTGTAACGACCAGTTCTTTAATGATACTTGATCCTAAAAGACGTTCTGATAATAATGAACTGAATTTATGTACCTCCTTTCATCTAGGTCCAGTGGTGGAAAAACTCCCCAGGTGTCATACTTCAGTGAAAGTAAAGATACCTTAATAGAAAATGACTCACGTAAAAAAAAGTGATAGTCACCCAGTAAAATACTACTTGAGTAAAAGTATTTGCTTTTAAATATACTCAAGTATCACAGGTAAATGTAATTGCTAAATTATACTTAAGTATCAAAAGTTAGGAGACAGCACCATTTTCTTGTTATTTTAATTTACGGATGGCCAGGGGCCCACTCCAACACTCAGACATCATTTACAGATGGCCAGGGGCCAACTCCAACACTCAGACATCATTTACAGATGGCCAGGGGCCCACTCCAACACTCAGACATCATTTACAGATGGCCAGGGGCCAACTCCAACACTCAGACATAATTTACAGATAGCCAGGGGCCCACTCCAACACTCAGACATCATTTACAGATAGCCAGGGGCCCACTCCAACACTCAGACATCATTTACAAACCAAGCCTTTGTGCTTAGTGAGTCTGTCAGATCAGAGGCAGGATGGATGACCAGAGATGTTCTCTTGATAAGTGCGTGAATTGGACTATTTTCCTGTGCTGGGAAAATGTATGGAGTAAAAAGTACATCATTTTCTTAAGGAATGTAGTGAGGTAAAAGTATCTGAAACATATAGTAGGCCTCCCTAGTCGTGTAGCGGTCTAAGGCACTGCATGGCAGCGGTCTAAGGCACTGCATCACAGCGGTCTAAGGCACTGCATCACAGCTGCGTTACTACATATCCTGGTTCTATACCGGCTGTGTTGCAGCTCTAGCTGCGTTACTACATATCCTGGTTCCGCACCGGGCTGTGTTGCAGCTCTAGCTGCGTTACTACATATCCTGGTTCCATACCGGGCTGTGTTGCAGCTCTAGCTGCGTTACTACATATCCTGGTTCCATACCGGGCTGTGTTGCAGCTCTAGCTGCGTTACTACATATCCTGGTTCCACACCGGGCTGTGTTGCAGCTCTAGCTGAGTTACTACATATCCTGGTTCCATACCGGGCTGTGTTGCAGCTGGCTGCAACCTGGAAACCCCTGAGGCGAGACACAGGGATGGGTTTGGGATGTCCTTGTCCCATCGTCATCTGGGTCAGGGAAGGGTTTGGGATGTCCTTGTCCCATAGTGCTCTAGCAACTCCTGTGGTGGGCCGGGCGCATGCAGGCTGACCCGGTCGCCAGTTGGACAGTGTTTCCTCCGACACATTGGTGCGGCCGGATTCCGGGTTAAGCCAAGTGTCAACAAGCAGGAGGACGCACGGTTCTCGACCTTTCGCCTCTCCAAAGTCCGTACGGGAGTTGCAGCAATGGGACAAGACTGTAACTACCAATTGGATATGACGAAAAAGGGTTTACATTATTTTTTACAATAATAAATAATATATACAGTATATATAAAGTACAGATACACCCCCCCCCCCCACTTTCAAGTATTTTTACACCACAGCCTAGGCCCTATACCTCAGATCACGGTGTATTATGGGATGTACCTCAGCCCAATCTATCCCATTATAGTTGTCAATATTGTAGCGAAGTCAGTCCAGACCAGGGCTTGAACCTGTGACCTTGAGATTGTCAACCCAGGACCTTACTGTAACTGTCGCTAGGTGTTGGACCAAGGTCGCTAGGTGTTGGGTCAAAGTCGCTAGGTGTTGGGCCAAGGTCGCTAGGTGTTGGGCCAAGGTCGCTAGGTGTTGGGCCAAGGTCGCTAGGTGTTGGGTTAAAGTCGCTAGGTGTTGGGCCAAGGTCGCTAGGTGTTGGGTCAAGGTCGCTAGGTGTTGGGCCAAGGTCGCTAGGTGTTGGGCCAAGGTCGCTAGGTGTTGGGTCAAAGTCGCTAGGTGTTGGGCCAAGGTCGCTAGGTGTTGGGCCAAGGTCGCTAGGTGTTGGGCCAAGGTCGCTAGGTGTTGGGCCAAGGTCGCTAGGTGTTGGGTTAAAGTCGCTAGGTGTTGGGCCAAGGTCGCTAGGTGTTGGGTCAAGGTCGCTAGGTGTTGGGCCAAGGTCGCTAGGTGTTGGGCCAAGGTCGCTAGGTGTTGGGCCAAGGTCGCTAGGTGTTGGGTCAAGGTCGCTAGGTGTTGGGTCAAGGTCGCTACTATATTCAGGGAACAAGTATTGAAAAGTACATTAGATGAATACAGGATTATCTTGAATACACACATTTGCTGTCATAATGCAATGAATAACCATGACCTTGTCTGGATTAAAGCAACATCCTAGCCTGTTCTAGTGAACCAGATTGAATCAGAGAGTAACAGGAAATCCTGTGTCTTTGTTAGTATTAAATCACCTAATGTGATTTCTGTGAAAGTCCGAGGGCGTCCCAAATTGCACCTAGTCAAAAGTAGTGCACTATTAAAGGAATAGGGTGCCATTTCAGATGGGCCCTGGTTAAAAGTAGTGCACTATTAATGGAATAGGGTGCCTTTTCAGATGCAGCCTTTGGACGTTTGTTGTGTACTTCAGAGATGAAAATCCCTGGCTCATAACCAGGTCATAAAGGCAAGAAATAGGGCAGGATTATACACTGGTGGGTCCCGTCCCAAATGGCACCCTATTGGCCCATAGGGCTCTGTTCAAAAACATTGCACTATGTAGCGAATAGGATGCTATTTGGGCTGCAGTATTTCTGTAACGTAATATAACCTAGTTTAGGATTCCTCCATCTCTTCTCCTCCCCTTTCCCCTCATCTCTTCTCCTCTTCCTCCCTCATTCTCTCGATCTCTTCTCCTCTTCCTCCCTCATTCTCTCCATCTCTTCTCCTCTTCCTCCCTAGTTCCTTCCATCTTTTTTCCTCCTCTAACTCATTGTGACATCATGTCACAATGTTTATTAAATAAACCAATCCACCGTCAGAGACCAACCAACGTAGCCAAAGGACCACAAAACAATCACCTACAACAAAAGGCTCCCATCTCCCAGTTTCACTGCATTAGGTTCCCTTCATAACTCCACTTCAAAGGCTCCCGTCTCCCAGTTTCACTGCATTAGGTTCCCTTCATAACTCCACTTCAAAGGCTCCCGTCTCCCAGTTTCACTGCATTAGGTTCCCTTCATAACTCCACTTCAAAAGGCTCCCGTCTCCCAGTTTCATTGCATTAGGTTCCCTTCATAACTCCAATGTTCATACGAGAGAAGCGTCTTCGATCAATACCATTCAGTTGTGTTGCACTAAAATAAACTATTTTATTTCATGGGGCACGAGGCTGTTGTTACGATGAAACAGCCAGTTTAAGAGCCTTTGAGTGCACTGCTGCCTTCCAATACAATACAATCTAAACAGGCAAATGTTACAGCGTCAACGATCTGTGATGTGCTATTCCCTAGATGTTTCCATTCTGTCAGATGATGATAGTTGTTGATGGTAGTGACATCAGGCGGAGAATACATTCTTTACCCAACCGCATTCTAAATGCAATCACCATGGTTACGTCTAGACGGGCCAACCGCTGAACTAAATGACAATCTACAAGATGCCTGTTCCGTTCATTCACCAGGCCTCATGTTTCAGGCTTGGCACAGTGTAAAATGTACATACACGACCGCAATGAATTCCATTATCCAGAATCACGCTCATTTGTCTCCAGAATGTCAACATAAAAGAATGCCACTCACATCGAGGGGAATCATGCCTTGACATTCTCCGTCTAACAAACAGGGGCTGCTATGATGTGGTGGGCCGGCCACCTTTAAAAAAGCACTATGTCACACAAGAGTTGATCAACTATAGACCAGATGGTCCAGATGGTCTAGATGATGTAAATGCCAGCCTGGCTATTATCGATATAAAGGTGCCTTTTGAGACACAGTCATAGACAGCAGTCATAGACAGGAGTCATAGACAGGGGGCTGTTGGGATGCATCCTCCTCTTACAGGGCCAGGAGTGTTTCCACACCACATGACCTGATAAATAGCATGGAACTGGGGCCCAGAGGTTCTACCAGGTCAGGGCACATGGACTAGTCCCAGTTCCATTTGTGCCAACTCTTGTATACACAGCATTTGGAAGGTATTCAGACCCCTTGACTTTTCCCACTTTTTGTTACGTTACAGTCTTCTAAAACTGATAAAATCTTTTTTTTTTATTCCGAAATCTACACACAATACCACATAATGACAAAGATTTTTTTAAAGGGTTTATCAAATTTTTAGGAAATGTACAAAAATGTGAAAAAATAAATTACTTATTTACATAAGTATTCAGACCCTTTGCTATGATACTCGAAATTGAGCTCAGGTGTGTCCTGTTGCCATTGATCATCCTTGAGTTTCTACAGCTTGATTGGAGAACACAGTGGCCTCCATTATTCTTAAATGGAAGAAGTTTGGAACCACCAAGACTCTTCCTAGAGCTGGTCGCCCGGCCAAACTGAGCAATCGGTTGAGAAGGGCCTTGGTCAGGGAGGGGACTAGGAACCCGATGGTCACTTTAACTGAGCTCTAGAGTTCCTCTGTGGAGATGGGAGAACCTTCCAGAAGGATAACCATCTCTGCAGCACTCCACCAATCAGGCCTTTATGGTAGAGTGGCCAGACAGAAGCCACTCCTCAGTGAAAGACACATGACAGCCCGCTTGGAGTTTGCCAAAAGGCACCTAAAGACTCTCAGACCATGAGAAACAAGATTATCTGGTCTGATGAAACCAAAATGTAACTCTTTGGCCTGAATGCCAAGCATCACATCTGGAGGAAACCTGGCACCATCCCTACGGTGAAGCATGGTGGTGGCAGCATCATGTTGTGGGGATGTTTTTCAGTGGCAGGGACTGGCAGACTAATCGGGATTGAGGCAAAGATGAATTGAGCAAAGTACAGAGAGATCCTTGATGAAAACCTGCTCCAGAGCGCTGAGGACTGGTTCACCTTCCAACAGGACAACGACTGTAAGCAAACAGCCAAGACAACGCAGGAGTGGCTTCGGGACACGTCTCTGTATGTCCTTGAGAGCCCAGCCAGAGCCCGGACTTGAACCCAATCTAACATGTCTGGAGAGACCTGACCTGAAAATAGCTGTGCAGCGACGCTCACCATCCAACCTGACAGAGCTTGAGAGGATCTGAAAAACTCCCCAAATACATGAATGCCAAGCTTGTAGTGTCATTCCCAAGAAGACTAGAGGCTGGAATTGCTGTTAAAGGTTCTTCAACAAAGTGTTGAGTAAAATTAGGAATACTTATGTAAACGTGACATTTCAGTTTTCTACTTTTAATAAATGAGCAAAAAGTTCTAAAAAACAGTTTTATCTTTGTCCCTAAGGGGTTTTGTCTCTAAGGGGCTTTGTCCCTAAGGGGTTTTGTCCCTAAGGAGCTTTGTCCCTAAGGAGCTTTGTCCCTAAGGAGCTTTGTCCCTAAGGAGCTTTGTCCCTAAGGGGTTTTGTCCCTAAGGAGCTTTGTCCCTAAGGAGCTTTGTCCCTAAGGAGCTTTGTCCCTAAGGAGCTTTGTCCCTAAGGGGCTTTGTCCCTAAGGGGCTTTGTCCCTAAGGGGTTTTGTCCCTAAGGAGCTTGTCCCTAAGGAGCTTTGTCCCTAAGGGGCTTTGTCCCTAAGGAGCTTTGTCCCTAAGGAGCTTTGTCCCTAAGGAGCTTTGTCCCTAAGGAGCTTTGTCCCTAAGGGGCTTTGTCCCTAAGGAGCTTTGTCCCTAAGGAGCTTTGTCCCTAAGGAGCTTTGTCCCTAAGGAGCTTTGTCCCTAAGGGGCTTTGTCCCTAAGGAGCTTTGTCCCTAAGGAGCTTTGTCCCTAAGGAGCTTTGTCCCTAAGGAGCTTTGTCCCTAAGGGGCTTTGTCCCTAAGGAGCTTTGTCCCTAAGGGGCTTTGTCCCTAAGGGGCTTTGTCCCTAAGGAGCTTTGTCCCTAAGGGGCTTTGTCCCTAAGGAGCTTTGTCCCTAAGGGGCTTTGTCCCTAAGGGGCTTTGTCCCTAAGGGGTTTTGTCCCTAAGGGGCTTTGTCCCTAAGGGGCTTTGTCCCTAAGGAGCTTTGTCCCTAAGGAGCTTTGTCCCTAAGGGGCTTTGTCCCTAAGGAGCTTTGTCCCTAAGGGGCTTTGTCCCTAAGGGGCTTTGTCCCTAAGGGGTTTTGTCCCTAAGGGGCTTTGTCCCTAAGGAGCTTTGTCCCTAAGGGGCTTTGTCCCTAAGGGGCTTTGTCCCTAAGGGGCTTTGTCCCTAAGGAGCTTTGTCCCTAAGGGGCTTTGTCCCTAAGGGGCTTTGTCCCTAAGGGGTTTTGTCCCTAAGGGGCTTTGTCCCTAAGGGGCTTTGTCCCTAAGGGGCTTTGTCCCTAAGGAGCTTTGTCCCTAAGGAGCTTTGTCCCTAAGGGGCTTTGTCCCTAAGGAGCTTTGTCCCTAAGGGGCTTTGTCCCTAAGGGGCTTTGTCCCTAAGGGGTTTTGTCCCTAAGGAGCTTTGTCCCTAAGGGGTTTTGTCCCTAAGGGGCTTTGTCCCTAAGGGGCTTTGTCCCTAAGGGGTTTTGTCCCTAAGGGGCTTTGTCCCTAAGTGGCTTGTCCCTAAGGGGTTTTGTCCCTAAGGGGCTTTGTCCCTAAGGGGCTTTGTCCCTAAGGAGCTTTGTCCCTAAGGAGCTTTGTCCCTAAGGGGCTTTGTCCCTAAGGAGCTTTGTCCCTAAGGAGCTTTGTCCTAAGGAGCTTTGTCCCTAAGGGGCTTTGTCCCTAAGGAGCTTTGTCCCTAAGGAGCTTTGTCCCTAAGGAGCTTTGTCCCTAAGGGGCTTTGTCCCTAAGGAGCTTTGTCCCTAAGGGGCTTTGTCCCTAAGGGGCTTTGTCCCTAAGGAGCTTTGTCCCTAAGGGGCTTTGTCCCTAAGGAGCTTTGTCCCTAAGGGGCTTTGTCCCTAAGGGGCTTTGTCCCTAAGGGGTTTTGTCCCTAAGGGGCTTTGTCCCTAAGGGGCTTTGTCCCTAAGGAGCTTTGTCCCTAAGGAGCTTTGTCCCTAAGGGGCTTTGTCCCTAAGGAGCTTTGTCCCTAAGGGGCTTTGTCCCTAAGGAGCTTTGTCCCTAAGGAGCTTTGTCCCTAAGGAGCTTTGTCCCTAAGGGGCTTTGTCCCTAAGGAGCTTTGTCCCTAAGGAGCTTTGTCCCTAAGGGGCTTTGTCCCTAAGGAGCTTTGTCCCTAAGGGGCTTTGTCCCTAAGGGCTTTGTCCCTAAGGAGCTTTGTCCCTAAGGGGCTTTGTCCCTAAGGAGCTTTGTCCCTAAGGGGCTTTGTCCCTAAGGGGCTTTGTCCCTAATGGGTTTTGTCCCTAAGGGGCTTTGTCCCTAAGGGGCTTTGTCCCTAAGGAGCTTTGTCCCTAAGGGGCTTTGTCCCTAAGGGGCTTTGTCCCTAAGGAGCTTTGTCCCTAAGGGGCTTTGTCCCTAAGGGGCTTTGTCCCTAAGGGGCTTTGTCCCTAAGGAGCTTTGTCCCTAAGGGGCTTTGTCCCTAAGGGGCTTTGTCCCTAAGGGGCTTTGTCCCTAAGGAGCTTTGTCCCTAAGGGGCTTTGTCCCTAAGGGGCTTTGTCCCTAAGGGGTTTTGTCCCTAAGGGGCTTTGTCCCTAAGGGGCTTTGTCCCTAAGGGGCTTTGTCCCTAAGGAGCTTTGTCCCTAAGGAGCTTTGTCCCTAAGGGGCTTTGTCCCTAAGGAGCTTTGTCCCTAAGGGGCTTTGTCCCTAAGGGGCTTTGTCCCTAAGGGGTTTTGTCCCTAAGGGGCTTTGTCCCTAAGGAGCTTTGTCCCTAAGGGGTTTTGTCCCTAAGGGGCTTTGTCCCTAAGGGGCTTTGTCCCTAAGGGGTTTTGTCCCTAAGGGGCTTTGTCCCTAAGGGGCTTTGTCCCTAAGGGGTTTTGTCCCTAAGGGGCTTTGTCCCTAAGGGGCTTTGTCCCTAAGGAGCTTTGTCCCTAAGGAGCTTTGTCCATAAGGGGTTTTGTCCCTAAGGAGCTTTGTCCCTAAGGGGCTTTGTCCCTAAGGGGCTTTGTCCCTAAGGGGCTTTGTGTGTAGATTGATGAGGAAAAAACAATTGAATCCATTTTAGAATAAGGCTGTAACGCAACGAAATGTGGAAAAGGTCAAGGGGTCTGAATACTTTCTGAATGCGCTGTATGTCATCGTCACACCAAACAAATTGAGTGTTCGGAACCAACAAGACTTTTCCTAGAGCTGACCGCCCGGCCAAACTGAGCAATCGGTTGATCAGGGAGGGCAGTTAACAAAATACTGTAGCAGAAGCAGATATGGGAGTCAGGATACATATGGGAATTGTATGGGGTTCATTGCTGTGTCAACCTCTTATAATAACACACTGTATGGCTCAGCTAAAACACCATAACATGAGCCATACATGTTCAACATCACGGTTTAACTGACACTTTACATGTCATATCCAAGATACACACTGACACTGGAGTACACACACACACACACACACCACAGAACATCTGTCTAAAGCCCTGAGGCCAGCCACTAAGCTGAAACATTTCCACCTAAATGAAATCCATGACAGATCTGTCAGAGGTCAGAGGTTACGGGTTAAGCCCAAACAGCTTTTCATCACTGACGGGGGGATAAACAACCACCAGAGACTCCAGGATACCAGTTTGGTCTTTCCTCCATCCTAGAAAGCATCGCGAGACCTCTTTACAGTGCGTTGTTTTTACACAACAACAAGCAAGGGACATCATTGTGACTAAAAGACCAACTCGACATGTTTCAAATCCCCACACGTAGAGGCTCCGAGAAGACAACCACATTAACCTGCTATTCACTTCTATAGTTCTTTCTTCTCATTGACTAATAAAACAACACCATTAGAACTATTCTGAGGAGGATGGGAGTCTCCTGTCCATCCTAAAAATGGTTCCAGAAGATCTTGTTGTAAAAAACAAATTTCAGAATCAGATATCACCAGGGAGAGCCAAACCAAGCAATGTGTTCCAAATGGCACCCTATTCCCTATATAGTGCACTACTTTTGACCAGAGCCCTATAGGACCTATGGGCCCTTGTCAAAAGCAGTGCACTATAAAGGGAATAGTGTTCCATTTGGTATGCAGACAAGCTCAGCACGGGAACCAATAACAAGGGAGTCACAAACATTAAGAAGATCAATACATTGAGCTGCTGTATCATTTAACAATCCAAACCTTCTGCCTGATTCCATCTAAAATACATGGTGGCAATATTTATCATTTACTGAAGATTGAGGCTGACAACATTCCTTTAATTGATATTACACAGCCTTCACAACAGGAAACAGGAAACAGGAAATACGCATTTTGAAATGTACTTCCAAAATACAAAATCGTTCGACAAACTTTTGATTTCCGACCCCATAAAAATGTGTAATTGAGGGCCAGTCAGTGGTCAGTCAGTCATAACCTTGAGAGATGAGGTGGAGGTGATTTTATAAACGTTCATATCCGTCTCACAGTAGACATAAAGATGATTGGAAACCTTAATGGTGATACCTGTGTATGATGGATGGAGGTTGGTTCAAAAGGCTAAGGTGAGGTACATACTGAACCAGCAAGACACAATCCCTCAAAGCCTCAACTGTTACAGTCCACTGCCTATCACAGGTTCATGGAGGGAATCCTCAACTCTCAGAGTCCATTGGCTATCACAGGTTCATGGAGGGAATCCTCAACTCTCAGAGTCCACTGGCTATCACAGGTTCATGGAGGGAATCCTCAACTCTCAGAGTCCACTGGCTATCACAGGTTCATGGAGGGAATCCTCAACTCTCAGAGTCCACTGGCTATCACAGGTTCATGGAGGGAATCCTCAACTCTCAGAGTCCTCTGGCTATCACAGTTTCATGGAGGGAATCCTCAACTCTCAGAGTCCACTGGCTATCACAGGTTCATGGAGGGAATCCTCAACTCTCAGAGTCCACTGGCTATCACAGGTTCATGAAGGGAATCCTCAACTCTCAGTCCACTGGCTATCACAGGTTCATGGAGGGAATCCTCAACTCTCAGAGTCCACTGGCTATCACAGGTTCATGGAGGGAATCCTCAACTCTCAGAGTCCACTGGCTATCACAGGTTCATGGAGGGAATCCTCAACTCTCAGAGTCCACTGGCTATCACAGGTTCATGGAGGGAATCCTCAACTCTCAGAGTCCACTGGCTATCACAGGTTCATGGAGGGAATCCTCAACTCTCAGAGTCCACTGGCTATCACAGGTTCATGGAGGGAATCCTCAACTCTCAGAGTCCACTGGCTATCACAGGTTCATGGAGGGAATCCTCAACTCTCAGAGTCCACTGGCTATCACAGTTTCATGGAGGGAATCCTCAACTCTCAGAGTCCACTGGCTATCACAGGTTCATGGAGGGAATCCTCAACTCTCAGAGTCCACTGGCTATCACAGGTTCATGGAGGGAATCCTCAACTCTCAGAGTCCACTGGCTATCACAGGTTCATGAAGGGAATCCTCAACTCTCAGAGTCCACTGGCTATCACAGGTTCATGGAGGGAATCCTCAACTCTCAGAGTCCACTGGCTATCACAGGTTCATGGAGGGAATCCTCAACTCTCAGAGTCCACTGGCTATCACAGGTTCATGGAGGGAATCCTCAACTCTCAGAGTCCACTGGCTATCACAGGTTCATGGAGGGAATCCTCAACTCTCAGAGTCCACTGGCTATCACAGGTTCATGGAGGGAATCCTCAACTCTCAGAGTCCACTGGCTATCACAGGTTCATGGAGGGAATCCTCAACTCTCAGAGTCCACTGGCTATCACAGTTTCATGGAGGGAATCCTCAACTCTCAGAGTCCACTGGCTATCACAGGTTCATGGAGGGAATCCTCAACTCTCAGAGTCCACTGGCTATCACAGGTTCATGAAGGGAATCCTCAACTCTCAGTCCACTGGCTATCACAGGTTCATGGAGGGAATCCTCAACTCTCAGAGTCCACTGGCTATCACAGGTTCATGGAGGGAATCCTCAACTCTCAGAGTCCACTGGCTATCACAGGTTCATGGAGGGAATCCTCAACTCTCAGAGTCCACTGGCTATCACAGGTTCATGGAGGGAATCCTCAACTCTCAGAGTCCACTGGCTATCACAGTTTCATGGAGGGAATCCTCAACTCTCAGAGTCCACTGGCTATCACAGGTTCATGGAGGGAATCCTCAACTCTCAGAGTCCACTGGCTATCACAGGTTCATGGAGGGAATCCTCAACTCTCAGAGTCCACTGGCTCTACAGCCGTATTGATGATTGACAATAGACCGCTGTTGCCAGACGTGGTGGTGTCTTCGGCTGTGTGTGTCAGTGTGTGTGTAGGCAAAGGGCTGGTCAGTAAGCATTTCACAGTAAAGACTACACTTGATGTGTTCCGCACGTGTGTTCAAATATGGACATGTAGGTAAGGGTGAAAGGGACCAGGCAATCAGGACAGATAATAAACAGAGTAACAGCAGAGTATGGAGAGGGTGAAAGTGTGTGTGTGTGTGGAGGCAATATGTAGTGTGTGTGTATGTGTGTGTATGTGTGTGTGTGTGTGTGTGTGTGTGTGTGTGTGTGTGTGTGTGTGTGTGTGTGTGTGTGTGTGTGTGTGTGTGTGTGTGTGTGTGTGTGTGTGTGTGTGTGTGTGTGTGTATGTGGAGTCAATATGTATGTGTGTGTTTTGTGTGTGTGAGCGTATGTAGTGTGTGTGTATGTGTGAGTGTGTTGGTAGAGTCTAGTGAGTTTGTGGGTAGAGTCTAGTGAGTGTGTTGTTAGAGTCTAGTGAGTGTGTTGGTAGAGTCTAGTGAGTGTGTGGGTAGAGTCTAGTGAGTGTGTGGGTAGAGTCTAGTGTGTGTGGGTAGAATCTAGTGAGAGTGTGGGTAGAGTCTAGTGAGAGTGTGGGTAGAGTCTAGTGAGTGTGCGGGTAGAGTCTAGTGAGTGTGCGGGTAGAGTCTAGTGAGTGTGTGGGTAGAGTCTAGTGAGTGTGTGGGTAGAGTCTAGTGAGTGTGTGGGTAGAGTCTAGTGAGTGTGTGGGTAGAGTCTAGTGAGTGTGTGGGTAGAGTCTAGTGAGTGTGTGGGTAGAGTCTAGTGAGTGTGTTGGTAGAGTCTAGTGAGTGTGTGGGTAGAGTCTAGTGAGTGTGTGGGTAGAGTCTAGTGAGTGTGTGGGTAGAGTCTAGTGAGTGTGTGGGTAGAGTCTAGTGAGTGTGTGGGTAGAGTCTAGTGAGTGTGTGGGTAGAGTCTAGTGAGTGTGTGGGTAGAGTCTAGTGAGTGTGTGGGTAGAGTCTAGTGAGTGTGTGGGTAGAGTCTAGTGAGTGTGTGGGTAGAGTCTAGTGAGTGTGTGGGTAGAGTCTAGTGAGTGTGTGGGTAGAGTCTAGTGAGAGTGTGGGTAGAGTCTAGTGAGAGTGTGGGTAGAGTCTAGTGAGTGTGTGGGTAGAGTCTAGTGAGTGTGTGGGTAGAGTCTAGTGAGTGTGTGGGTAGAGTCTAGTGAGTGTGTGGGTAGAGTCTAGTGAGTGTGTGGGTAGAGTCTAGTGAGTGTGTGGGTAGAGTCTAGTGAGTGTGTGGGTAGAGTCTAGTGAGTGTGTGGGTAGAGTCTAGTGAGTGTGTGGGTAGAGTCTAGTGAGTGTGTGGGTAGAGTCTAGTGAGTGTGTGGGTAGAGTCTAGTGAGTGTGTGGGTAGAGTCTAGTGAGTGTGTGGGTAGAGTCTAGTGAGTGTGTGGGTAGAGTCTAGTGAGTGTGTGGGTAGAGTCTAGTGAGTGTGTGGGTAGAGTCTAGTGAGTGTGTGGGTAGAGTCTAGTGAGTGTGTGGGTAGAGTCTAGTGAGTGTGTGGGTAGAGTCTAGTGAGTGTGTGGGTAGAGTCTAGTGAGTGTGTGGGTAGAGTCTAGTGAGTGTGTGGGTAGAGTCTAGTGAGTGTGTGGGTAGAGTCTAGTGAGTGTGTGGGTAGAGTCTAGTGAGTGTGTGGGTAGAGTCTAGTGAGTGTGTGGGTAGAGTCTAGTGAGTGTGTGGGTAGAGTCTAGTGAGTGTGCATATAGTCAGTGTAAGGAGAGTCAGTGCCAAAAAAAAACAGTCAATGCAAATAGTCCTGGTGGTCATTTGATTAACTGTTCATCAGTATTATGTTTTGGGGGTAGAACATTTTCAGGTGCCTAATATGTCCCAAATGGTACCATATTCCCTATATAGTGCACTACTTTAGACCAGAGCCCTATTCCCTATATAGTGCATTACCTTAGACCAGAGCCCTATTCCCTATATAGTTCACTACTTTAGACCAGAGCCCTATTCCCTATATAGTGCACTACTTTAGACCAGAGCCCTATTCCCTATATAGTGCATTACCTTAGACCAGAGCCCTATTCCCTATATAGTTCACTACTTTAGACCAGAGCCCTATTCCCTATATAGTTCACTACTTTAGACCAGAGCCCTATTCCCTATATAGTTCACTACTTTAGACCAGAGCCCTAGTCCCTATATAGTGCACTACTTTAGACCAGAGCCCCATTCCCTATATAGTTCACTACTTTAGACCAGAGCCTTATTCCCTATATAGTGCACTACTTTAGACCAGAGCCCTATTCCCTATGTAGTGCACTACTTTAGACCAGAGGAAATAGGGCGCATTTTGGGACTGACCCAGCCTAGGTAGGGAAGGGAGTGTAAAATAAATCCAAATAAATCGAATGAACCCAAATGGATCAATTAAAAGGCTTACATGGAAAACGAAATGTAGCCCGATGGTCTAAACATAATATGGAATGATTCATCGTCCTCTCTCGATCCCGGACCTATTGGCGTGGATTCCTCAGTCCAGTATTCCCAGATGATCGTGCTCTGGCTGAGATAAAGGATATTGCTCCCTCTCGGGATATTGGTTTTAGCGCGTGCCTGTGCCTCCCCGCCCCAGCTCCTTCAGACATACACAACAGATGTTACCGGAGTATTAAGGAGGTCATGGTGCCGGAGACACACACATACACACACACACACACACACACACACACACACACACACACACACACACACACACACACACACCAACGAGGAAGGATCGTGAGATGGATAGCCTTCATTATCATAACATCTGTGTAACTCACTTCTACACGTTTCGCAATTCGGGATACATCTCTGGATCATATCAATGCCATTGGTTTTCTCACTTTTTTTTCATTACCTTCCATTATTTTCTTTCCCTTAAAAGTATTACCATACAATTAAATAATCTACAAGTATCCTATTCATTTGGTTTCTGTATTTATTTTATAGTGCAAAAATGGCATAGGCAAATGGCATTACCAGTTATTGATGTAAACATCACGATAACGATGGGTGTTTAATTTTAATCTCTCGAAACACTTCTATGCACTGACAGTTGTTTCTTTCTGCGTAAAATATGCTAAATATATACATGCGCCTACTTACCTTTAAAGCAGAACGCCGTCCACAGGTAAACAGCGGCACATACATATCCAAAACACTTCCGATGACGCATCGTACTTGTGGAATTAGAATCCGTCGTCTGCGCGCAGAGATCAAACTTCGGCTCGAGGAGGACGCTGCGGCTCTTCTTACAGACGCTGGATGTACCTTTGACGCGCGCTCTCTCTCTCTCGCTCACTCTCACTCTCTCTCTCTCTCTCACTCTCACTCTCACTCTCTCTCGTTGTTAGAGAGTGCAATGAAAGTGGAAATCCATTTAGCGTTTGTAAACTGTCACAACTTCACTAAACTCAAACGCAGAAGCACAAATTATTCTCTCTGTCGTTGCCTTTTCTCATTCTATCCCTTTCACTCTCTATTTATCAGTAAGGACCTCCGGACGCGGGGATGAACATTTGCTCCACAGGTCAGGCAATTCACCTCGTTTCCGATCACGGTGGACAGGAAAGCCTACAAGCACCGTTCTCCAGCTGATACTGGATGACACAACCAGCTGTGCCAGTGCATGCCAGTGTGCCCTCTTGGTAAATCGGTCGCGTTCTGCTGCTCAAACGTTGCACGCGTCAACCGGTGTCACGTGATCAACTGTGTCATCAACGGACAGATTGCTTTATCTTCAGCAGAAGCAGCAGGTACAGTAGACTTCCTGGGGTCCACATAAAAACACTAAACATGACAAGTAACAAAAACACTAATACACTGACAAGGACAGTCACACAAATATAAAATACAACGATATACAGACAATACAACAACCCCAAAGTCCCCATGTCATTGTGTTTAGGCTCTACTTTGGGTGAAAAAAAATACCAAACTTTGAAGAATTTTTGCAAATCCAATCAGTTTTCCATGTTGATTCAACATCACATTTAATTTTTTAGGTGAAATCAAATCAAGTGTTATTTTATTGGTCAAGTACACATATTTATCACATCTTTATAACATATTTAGATGTTATTGTGGGTGTAGTGAAATGCCTGTGTTCCTAGCTCCAATAGTGCAGTAGTATCTAACATTTCACAACATACACAAATCGAAAACTAAAAGAATGGAATTCAAAAATATATAAATATTAGGACGAGCAACGTTGGTGTGGCATTAACTAAAATACTTAAGCAATAAGGCCCGAGGGGGTGTGGTATATGGCCAATATACCACGGCTAAGGGCTGTTCTTAGCCTTGATGCAAAGCAGAATGCCTGGATACAGTGCTTAGCCGTGGTATATTGGTCATATACCACAAACCCCCAAGGTGCCTTATTGCTATTATAAACTGGTTACCAAAGTAATTATAGAAGGAAAAACAAATGTTTTGTCATACCCGTGGTATACTGTCTGATATACCACGGCTGTCAGCCAATCAGCATTCAGGGTTCTAACCACCCAGTTTATAAAGTAGAATATAATACAGTATATACATATGAGTAAAGCAGTATGTAAACATTATTAAAGTGACTAGTGTTCCATTATTAAAGTGACCAGTAATTCCATGTCTATGTATATAGGGCAGCAGCCTCTAAGGTGCAGGGTTGAGTAACCGGGTGGTGATGGTTATTTAACAGGCTGATGGCCTTGATAAAGAGGCTGTTTTTCAGTCTCTCGTTCCCAGCTTTGATGCACCTGTACTGACCTCTCCTTCTGGATGATAGCACAGTGAACACACCGTGGCTCATGTTGTTGATGTCTTTGATGATCTTTTTGGCCTTCCTGTGACATCAGGTGCTGTAGGTGTCCTGGAGGGCAGGTAGTGTCCCCCTGGTGATGCATTGGGAAGACCGCACCACCCTCTGGAGAGCCCTGCGGTGGCGGGTGGTGCAGTTGTCGTACCAGGCGGTGATACAGCCTGACAGGATGCTCTCAATTGTGCATCTGTAAACGTTTGTGAGGGTCAGATTTCTTCTGCCTCCTGATGTTGGTATGGGTGGACCATTTCAGATTGTCAGCGATGTGTACGCCGAGGAACTTTAAGCTTTCCACCTTCTCCACTGCGGCCCCATTGACATGGATAGGGGCATGATCCCTCTGCTATTTCCTGAAGTCCACGATCAGCTCCCTCGTGTTGTTGACATTGAGGTTATTTTCCTGACACCACTCCGCCAGGGCCCTCTCCTCCTCCCTGTCTCGTTGTTGTTGATAATCACACCTACTACTGTTGCTTCGTCTGCAAACTTGATGATTTGAGTTGGAGGCGTGCATGGCCATGCAGTCATGGGTGAACAGGGAGTACAGGAGGGGGCTGAGCACGCACCCTTGTGGGGCCCCAGTGTTGAGGTTTAGCGAAGTGGAGGTGTTGTTTCCTACCTTTACCACCTTGGGGCGGCCCGTCAGAATGTCCAGGACCCAGTTGCACAGGGCGGGGTTCAGATGAGCTTGGAGGGTAATATGTGTTGAAGGCTGAGCTATAGTCCATCAACAGCATTCTGACGTAGGTATTCCTCTTGTCCAGATGGGATAGGGCAGTGTGCAGTGCGATTGTGATTGCATCTTCTGTGGATCTATTGGGGCGGTAAGCGAATTGAAGGGGGTCTAGGATGTCAGGTAAGGTAGAGGTGATATGATCCTTAACTAGCGAGAGTCATTTAGTTCAGTTACCTTTGCTTTCTTGTGTACAGGAATAAAGACATGGAAACAACGTTGATTCAACCAGTTTTTGCCCACTGGGTTTCTCCCCAAATCTTCCCCTCAATTCCATATTCACCATCTCTCCATTCCTTCTATCTACCTTTCTACCCCCCCCTCTCTCCCTCTCTTCCCCTCTCTCTCCCCCTCTCTCCCTCTCTCCTTCTCTCCCCCTCTCTTCCCCCTGTCTCCCTCTCTCCCCCTCTCTCCCCCTGTCTCCCCCTCTCTCCCCCTGTCTCCCCCTCTCTCTCCCTGTCTCCCTCTCTCCCCCTCTCTCCCTCTCTCTCCCCCTGTCTCCCTCTCTCCCCGTCTCCCTCTCTCCCCCTCTCTCCCTCTCTCCCCCTGTCTCCCTCTCTCCCCCTGTCTCCCTCTCTCCCGCTCTCTCCCTCTCTCCCCCTCTCTTCCCCCTGTCTCCCTGTCTCCCCCTCTCTCTCCCTGTCTCCCTCTCTCCCCCTCTCTCTCTCTCTCTCCCTCTCTCCCCCTCTCTCCCTCTCTCCCCGTCTCCCTCTCTCCCCCTCTCTCCCTCTCTCCCCCTGTCTCCCTCTCTCCCCCTGTCTCCCTCTCTCCCGCTCTCTCCCTCTCTCCCCCTCTCTTCCCCCTGTCTCCCCATCTCCCTCTCTCCCCCTCTCTCCCTCTCTCCCCCTGTCTCCCTCTCTACCCCTGTCACCCTCTCTCCCCCTCTCTCCCTCTCTCCCCCTCTCTTCCCCCTGTCTTACTCTCTCTCTCTCTTCCCTTTCTTTCTGTTGTCTCAGTCTACATCCACAAGTATTGCACAAATGTCTCTCATCATCAGCGTTGCATTCATCCTCCTCTGCCTGTAAAAAGTGCACTGCTTCAGTTCTGTCTGGTCTCACCCTGCATGTACAAGCGGCTCGCCATCACCTAGCATCACATCAGCGCCCCCTCGGCTGGGCCGACGGAGGCTACATCCCATATTGTACCCTAATCCCTATGAAATGCACTTAATTTGACCAGGCACTATAGCGAATAAGGTTGCATTTGGGACTGAACTGAAGGATTAAAGGAGAGATTTGAGGGGCGTTGGAGAGGACTTACACTACGTGATGAGTTGGCTCATTATTAGGACTTGTATACCGGCCGCGTCCTCTTGAACTTTGTCCCCGTTAGGTCAGCAGATCGGTACATTATCGCAGTACAGCCTACCTTCTTCTTGACGTGGATTGTCTGGATGTTGGTGTAGAAGGACATCTTCTAAGAAGTGGCCTGGATGGTTAATGACATGTCTTTTCATTTAGATTTCAAGATCTCTTAAAACAAGAGTTTTATCAGGGAAAATAAGGGAATTCCCTACAATATCTGGACAGCGCAGGCCTCCCTTCAAAATAAAATGTTATCTGGATAGGATCAATGTTATGTGAATAAAGTATAAATGACAAAATAAATAAGTGACTTTTTCAGGACCTGGAAAGGCATCACACGACCCACAAAAGGCAAAATAGAGGAATGGAGGAAAGAAATTTATTTTTCAAGCCCTGGAGAGAAGACCTCTTGGAGAGGAGGTCACCACAGCAGCCATTCACCCTGAGAGAAGACCTCTTGGAGAGGAGGTCACCACAGCAGCCATTCACCCTGAGAGAAGACCTCTTGGAGAGGAGGTCACCACAGCAGCCATTCACCCTGAGAGAAGACCTCTTGGAGAGGAGGTCACCACAGCAGCCATTCACCCTGAGAGAAGACCTCTTGGAGAGGAGGTCACCACAGCAGCCATTCACCCTGAGAGAAGACCTCTTGGAGAGGAGGTCACCACAGCAGCCATTCACCCTGAGAGAAGACCTCTTTGAGAGGAGGTCACCACACCAGCCATTCACCCTGAGAGAAGACCTCTTGGAGAGGAGGGCACCACAGCAGCCATTCACCCTGAGAGAAGACCTCTTGGAGAGGAGGGCACCACAGCAGCCATGCAGACTGCAGACAGTGACACTGAAATGAGACTGACCTTGTTCACCCTGAATACAGCATTTCTGGACCATCTAATAGTATCACTTCTCTGCTGCCACCCACACCTGCACTCTCAGAACCCCTCTCTCTCTCTGAAACACAGTCAGAAACATGTCTATCCCATCCACACCTGCACTCTCAGAACCCCTCTCTCTCTCTGAAACACAGACAGAAACATGTCTATCCCACCCACACCTGCACTCTCAGAACCCCTCTCTCTCTCTGAAACACAGTCAGAAACATGTCTATCCCATCCACACCTGCACTCTCAGAACCCCTCTCTCTCTCTGAAACACAGACAGAAACATGTCTATCCCACCCACACCTGCTCTCTCAGAACCCCTCTCTCTCTCTGAAACACAGACAGAAACATGTCTATCCCACCCACACCTGCTCTCTCAGAACCCCTCTCTCTCTCTGAAACACAGACAGAAACATGTCTATCCCACCCACACCTGCTCTCTCAGAACCCCTCTCTCTCTCTGAAACACAGACAGAAACATGTCTATCCCACCCACACCTGCTCTCTCAGAACCCCTCTCTCTCTCTGAAACACAGACAGAAACATGTCTATCCCACCCACACCTGCTCTCTCAGAACCCCTCTCTCTCTCTGAAACACAGACAGTCAGAAACATGTCTATCCCATCCACACCTGCTCACTCAGAACCCCTCTCTCTCTCTGAAACACAGACAGTCAGAAACATGTCTATCCCATCCACACTTGCTCACTCAGAACCCCTCTCTCTCTCTGAAACACAGACAGTCAGAAACATGTCTATCCCATCCACACCTGCTCACTCAGAACCCCTCTCTCTCTCTGAAACACAGACAGTCAGAAACATGTCTATCCCATCCACACCTGCTCACTCAGAACACCTCTCTCTCTCTCTGAAACACAGACAGAAACATGTCTATAGGCGTGTGTGTGCTACAGGCAGACAGACAAACAGAGTGACGGACAGACAGACAGGCAGACAGACAAACAGAGTGACAGGCAGACAGACAAACAGAGTGACAAACAGACAGACAGACAGACAGACAGACAGACAGACAGACAGACAGACAGACAGACAGACAGACAGACAGACAGACAGGCAGACAGACAGACAAACAGGCAGTCAGGCAGACAGGCAGACAGACAGGCAGACAGGCAGGCAGACAGTCAGGCAGACAGAGAGGCAGATAGTCAATCAGACAGACAGTCTGGCAGACAGAGAGGCAGACAGAGAGGCAGATAGTCAATCAGACAGACAGTCAGGCAGGCAGACCGAGACACTCTGTCTTCCATATCTTCCTGTATCAGATCATGATTCTTTACCACAGGTGGATTGTTACTGTGGGTGGCAGCCAACAAACTACATCCCAGCCTGAAACAACAGACTAACTGTCATATGTACATTCCTTCTCCAGGCCTGGTTATGTAGAACAGTGTTGCAGAGAGGTTGTTTGTGAAATATCAATGAGTTTTGTCGGAAAGACTGAGGCGTCTGCCGCGTAATTATGGAAGAGGGGTTGACAGCTAGGAATATCTAGAGGTGCTGCTGAAAAATAACGACACACACACACACCTGTCTCCCTGACTCAGATCTCCAGCATGGAATATTAAACAGTAGGCTGATGTCAGACTACTCAGATACAGGAGACAGAGAGACAAGATGGAATCCATCCCTCCTTCCTTCATATTAACATAAAACACTTCGAATCATCATTTAGTCCCACATTTTTGTTCATTTTACCTTTATTTAACTAGGCAAGTCAGTTAAGAACAAATTCTTATTTGCAATGACAGAACAACAGATTTGTACCTTGTCAGCTCGGGAATTTGAACTTGCAACCTTCCGGTTACTAGTCCAACGCTCTAACCACTAGGCTACCCTGCCGCAATCATTCAATATGCTGAAGATAGTTTGGGGGAATGTTTTACTTTTACTCAGTGTGATTATTATGACCGAAAGGTGATCAATGACTCATGGAAATAGGAATACAGATAAGACACTATAGAAATAGACATCATAGAAATAGACATCATAGAAATAGCCACCATAGAAATATACATCATAGAAATATACATCATAGAAATAGACATCATAGAAATAGACATCATAGAAATAGACATCATAGAAATAGCCACCATAGAAATAGCCATCATAGAAATATACATCATAGAAATAGCCACCATAGAAATAGCCATCATAGAAATAGCCATCATAAAAATAGACATCATAGAAATAGACACCATAGAAAGACACCATAGTAATGTGACACCGTCCGTCCCAACTTTACTAAGCGATAAATGGACAGACTCCTTACCTTTGTCTTTGCTGCTCTCTGCTGGTCAAAATATGAAAGAGTGCAAACTGTGGCCATTTGTGGTGAGGAAGGAACATTACAATCAAACAGTTGATCAGCCATTGTTTTGTTTAATATGATTTAGTTAAACACATGAGACCCTTACATTGACCAGGTTTATTTCCAATACAATATCACACAACAAGTTGCAACATGTGAAAGAAAAGAGAGCTAGAGAAGGTGTGTGTGTTTGTGTGTTTGTGTGTGTGTGTGTGTGTGTGTGTGTGTGTGTGTGTGTGTGTGTGTGTGTGTGTGTGTGTGTGTGTGTGTGTGTGTGTGTGTGAGTGTGTGTGTGTGTGTGTGTGTGTGATTGTGTGTGATTGTGTGTGTGTGTGTGTGTGTGTGTGTGTGTGTGTGTGTGTGTGTGTGTGTGTGTGTGTGTGCGTGTGTGTGAATCCTGAATGTGTCGTTGGTATGTGCTGACTGATAACAGGAAAGAACATTCAGCAGGCAGGAGACTTTGTACATTTCTAACGTGAACCGACATAAATATATTGAAATAATAACAGAGATTTGGTGTAAGATATCAGTGGCTTGGTTATTGCTTATAGTCCCATGTACATGTACATCACAGTGCTTGGAGTTTTGACTTGTAAACCAAAGTGTTTGGCTTGAATCCAAGGGTTTGAACAACAGGTGCACTTTATAGTTAGGCTGGTCCCAGATCTGTTTGTGCTCTTGACAACTCCACTACTGTCACTGCAATTCCATTTGTAGCCTGGTCCCAGATCTGTTTGTGTTACTCCTTGAGTTGGAATCATGGCACAAACAGATCTAGGACCAGGCTAGCCAATTGGCATGACGATGAGTGAGGAGGATTTAGAGTGATGGCACAAACAGACTGGCAATCAGGCTATGTTGTATATAGTTACGTAAACAAGTGACTATGTGTTGTACAGTTTGGAGATGAAGTCCTTTTAGTAATGTAGCCTGAAACCCAGATCTGTTTTGTGCTAACATTCCACTCCGTGTACTCGGTGTCAAGTGCCAAACATGACATAACAAGGAGTGGAACGTGAGCACAAACAGTAGTCATAATAGTAGTCACAGTAGTCATAATTACATTACGGGGTGTATTTTAGGACAATGAAGTTGAATTCCACTTGCAGGTATAGGGGTTAGGGCTTCAAGGGTGAAGAGGTTGCGATAGACTTAGATTCTTCCAAAGGAAAATTTGGAGGGCGACCTCTAGGGTCAGGGGTTAGGGGTTGGTGACTGGGGCTAGAGAGAGAGAGAGAGAGAGAGGGAGAGAGGGAGAGAGGGAGAGAGGGAGAGAGAGAGAGGGAGAGAGGGAGAGAGAGAGAGAGAGAGAGAGAGAGAGAGAGAGAGAAAGACAGAGAGAGAGAGAGAGAGAGAGAGGGAGAGGGAGAGGGAGAAAGAGAAAGAGAGAGAGAGTTAGGGGTTAGGGGTTGGTGACTGGGCCTAGAGTTGGGGTAAAGCTTGGAAGTATAGCTTCCTCCCATGTCCCTGGGCTCCAACCAACCAACCAGGGATCCTCTGCCTCGTAAATACACATGACCCCCCTCTTGACCCCCCGCATCGTAGCGTCACGCCGTAGAAAAGGTAGTGATTCCAACTCCGTTACATATGGTTTGGAGGTCTTGGGGATGGGGGGCTGTGAGGTACTTAGCAGGTGTTGAGAGCAGTGGTCGGGGACTTGGTCAGGATCTTCAATGTCTGGCATTAAGGTACATCTGAAGAGATGAGGATGGTAGGATGTAGGGGTTAGGATGTAGGGGTTAGGATGTAGGGTGTAGGGGTTAGGATGTAGGGGTTAGGATGTAGGGGTTAGGGCAGGGTTTACTGATCCTGGTCCTGGTCCCAGCACCAACCAGTATTTTGACTTAATAAGTACTTTACACTACTGGAACCAACACACTGCAAACCTGGTGCTGGGGAAAATCCACAATGTGCACCCTTCTGGGTCCATAGGACCAGGATTGGGAAACACAAAAATCTGAAAACAAGCAGTACTCTGGACCTCGTTGGGTAAGATTTGAATACCCCTGAAGTAGGCAGGGTGTAGGGCTTAGGGTGTAGGGCTTAGGGTGTAGGGCTTAGGGTGTAGAGCAGGGCTGTTCAATTCCAGTCAGTTGCACTCACCTGGTGTCTCAGGACTGGACTAGTCTCTTATTAGAAGGAGAGGATGAAAACCAGAAGTGTTTGGGCCCACCAGGACCAGGACCAGGACCAGGACCAGGACCAGGACCGACATAGAACAGCCCTGGTGTAGGGGTTAGGGTCTACTGATTATGTGTTGTAGGGTGTATGTGGTAGGGTGTAGGGGTTAGGGTCTACTGATTATGTGTTGTAGGGTGTAGGTGGTAGGGTGTAGGGGTTAGGGTCTACTGATTATGTGTTGTAGGGTGTAGGTGGTAGGGTGTAGGGGTTAGGGTCTACTGATTATGTGTTGTAGGGTGTAGGTGGTAGGGTGTAGGGGTTAGGGTCTACTGATTATGTGTTGTAGGGTGTATGTGGTAGGGTGTAGGGGTTAGGGTCTACTGATTATGTGTTGTAGGGTATAGGTGGTAGGGTGTAGGGGTTAGGGTCTACTGATTATGTCTATAGGGGTTAGGGTCTACTGATTATGTGTTGTAGGGTGTAGGTGGTAGGGTGTAGGGGTTAGGGTCTACTGATTATGTGTTGTAGGGTGTATGTGGTAGGGTGTAGGGGTTAGGGTCTACTGATTATGTCTATAGGGGTTAGGGTCTACTGATAGGGTCTATGTGTTGAAGGGGGGAGTGGTCAGGTACAAAGTGATGGCAGGAGTGAAGATGAGGATGGTACCCAGTATGGAGACAGTGAGGAACACCCACAATAAGATCCTGTCCAACACCTGAGCCACAAACTTCCAGTCCTGCACCACCTGGAGGGAGAGAGAGGGAGAGAGAGAGAGAGAGAGAGAGAGAGAGCGAGAGGGGGGAGATAGAGGGAGAGTGAGAGAGAGTGTGAGAGAGAGCGAGGGAGGGAGGGAGGGAGGGAGGGAGGGAGGGAGGGAGGGAGGGAGGGAGGGAGGGAGGGAGGGAGGGAGGGAGGGAGGGAGGGAGGGAGGGAGGGAGGGAGGGAGGGAGGGAGGGAAAGAAAGAGAATGATCTCAACAATAAGACATTTTTTCCCCATCTGAAAACTAAAAGATATAGAGACAGACAGTTACACACAGACACACCCCTACCTCTCTGATAAAGTGTTCCTTCTTGATGTGACGGCTGATGTACCGTACTGAGTTGGTGGCTTTCTCCAGCATGGCCAACCAGGCATGGTTCTCATCCTCCTTCCCCCCGACAGGGCCTCTCTGCTGGGCTTGGCCGTGGCCCGACGCCCCCCTCCTCCCTGGACCTCCGCGGGGCTTCAGCTCTGGGCTACGCAGCTCAATGTCTGGGTAGTGGTACCTAGCAATTACACCAGTTACAACTAATCACCACAATCACAACGTTGATTATTCAGGAATACAGTCACTTCTCTTTCTCTCTCTCTTTCTTTCTCTCTTTCTCTCTTTCTTTCTTTCTTTCTTTCTCTCTTTCTTTCTTTCTTTCTCTCTTTCTTTCTTTCTTTCCATTAAATGAAAGAGAATCATAAAATATATATCAACAATATCTCATTATTATTCTTTATTTATTCACATCAGGGTTGAACTACAGTTGTTATATTCCCTCAATATATTTTCATCTTATCTTCTAAAATATGATTTTATTAATTTGTTATTGAATTGAATCATAAAAGATCAACCCAATCAATTATTGGTAATCAACTGGAAAAAAGAGTAGGTGTGTTTGTGTGTGTACCTGTCAGTGTGTCCCCTCATGCAAAGCAGTCTGGGTAGCCTCTGGAGGAAGAGGTTTTTTACCCAGGGGGCCATGGGGTGGTAGGTGGCTGAGGAGCGGTGGTGGACGTTGATGACAAACACTGTGACGATGATGGAGAAGGTGACGAAGATCATGATGAAGAGGAGGTACTCTCCAATCAGAGGGATCACCTTGGTGATGAATAGATAAATAACATGTTCATGATATCACATCTCTAAAGAGTACAACAATACCTGCTTCCCACTACAGGGCCAAGCTGAACCAGCAGGGTGTACTACAGGGCCAAGCTGAAACCAGCAGGGTGTACTACAGGGCCAAGCTGAACCGGCAGGGTGTACTACAGGGCCAAGCTGAACCAGCAGGGTGTACTACAGGGCCAAGCTGAACCAGCCGGGTGTACTACAGGGCCAAGCTGAACCAGCAGGGTGTACTACAGGGCCAAGCTGAACCAGCAGGGTGTACTACAGGGCCAAGCTGAACCAGCAGGGTGTACTACAGGGCCAAGCTGAACCCTACTGGACTGCCTTTCTCTTGGCACATGGTCATTTCCAGTATGGTACCAACAACAATGGCCGACCCTGTAGTATAGCTCGGCTTGGCAAACTAGTTTAAAAAGGCTCAAGAGCGTTCCACAGACAGACAGTCCCCCAGCGACCTCCACTGACCTTGGAGGAGGACGGTATAATCTCTTCTATGACGAGGAGGAACACGGTGAGAGACACCAGGACCGACGTGGACAGAGACAGCTTCTCTCCTTCGTCAGACGGGAGGTAGAACACCAACACGGTCAGGAAGGACAGACCGAGACAGGGGATGATGAGGAAGAGTGTGTAGAACAAAGGAAGCCTCTTGAGGATGAAGGAGTAGGTAACGAAGGGGTACCAGTAGATACCGTCCCGTCGGCTGCCCTTGGCACCGGTGGCGTTGAGGATCTCCCATTCACCTGGAAGGGAATTGGATCAGTGATTGCATGTTATCTTCAATGTTGTTGGATAATGGGACCACATTCACATTGGACATAGAGAGACAGGACATTGTCATACTGATTAACGTCTTCATCAACTGTGGTGGGAAGAGACTGACAAACCGGGTTAGTTACCTGCTGTTTCTTGTCTTTAACCAACATGTATTAACTGGTAATGAAACCGCCTTACGTTTCCCTCTATACACTGTCTACCCGTGAGATATTACTGTAGTTAGAACAAGTATCTGAAGCTTTTGGAGTAGCAGGACGTTTTACTTCAAGAGTATTTATTCCTACACACCGTTGTCGAAGAAGTCCTTACGGTCGACGTAGTGGTCCACAAGGACCAGGTCCACCATGTTGCCGTCGTAGGTCCACGAGCCAAACTTCATGGAGCAGTTCTGTCTGTGTTGGGGAGGGGAAAACATTCTGTCTGTGGTGACTGCAGTTCTGTCTGTGTTGGGGAGGGGAAAACATTCTGTCTGTGGTGACTGCAGTTCTGTCTGTGTTGGGGAGGGGAAAACATTCTGTCTGTGGTGACTGCAGATCTGTCTGTGTTGGGGAGGGGAAAACATTCTGTCTGTGGTGACTGCAGTTCTGTCTGTATTGGGGAGGGGAAAACATTCTGTCTGTGGTGACTGCAGTTCTGTCTGTGTTGGGGAGGGGAAAACATTCTGTCTGTGTTGGGGAGGGGAAAACATTCTGTCTGTGTTGGGGAGGGGAAAACATTCTGTCTGTGTTGGGGAGGCGAAAACATTCTGTCTGTGGTGACTGCAGATCTGTCTGTATTGGGGAGGGGAAAACATTCTGTCTGTGGTGGGGAGGGGGAAAACATTCTGTCTGTGGTGACTGCAGTTCAGTCTGTGTTGGGGAAGGGAAAACATTCTGTCTGTGGTGACTGCAGTTCTGTCTGTGGTGGGGAGGGGAAAACATTCTGTCTGTGTTGGGGAGGGGAAAACATTCTGTCTGTGGTGGGGAGGGGAAAACATTCAGACAGACAGAACATTCTGTCTGTATTGGGGAGGGGGAAACATTCTGTCTGTGGTGACTGCAGTTCTGTCTGTATTGGGGAGGGGAAAACATTCTGTCTGTGGTGACTGCAGTTCTGTCTGTGTTGGGGAGGGGAAAACATTCTGTCTGTGGTGACTGCAGATCTGTCTGTGTTGGGGAGGGGAAAACATTCTGTCTGTGGTGACTGCAGTTCTGTCTGTATTGGGGAGGGGAAAACATTCTGTCTGTGGTGACTGCAGTTCTGTCTGTGTTGGGGAGGGGAAAACATTCTGTCTGTGTTGGGGAGGGGAAAACATTCTGTCTGTGTTGGGGAGGGGAAAACATTCTGTCTGTGTTGGGGAGGGGAAAACATTCTGTCTGTGGTGACTGCAAGTCTGTCTGTGTTGGGGAGGGGAAAACATTCTGTCTGTGTTGGGGAGGGGAAAACATTCTGTCTGTGTTGGGGAGGGGAAAACATTCTGTCTGTGGTGACTGCAGTTCTGTCTGTATTAGGGAGGGGAAAACATTCTGTCTGTGTTGGGGAGGGGAAAACATTCTGTCTGTGGTGACTGCAGTTCTGTTTGTGTTGGGGAGGGGAAAACATTCTGTCTGTGGTGACTGCAGATCTGTCTGTATTGGGGAGGGGAAAACATTCTGTCTGTGGTGGGGAGGGGAAAACATTCTGTCTGTGGTGACTGCAGTTCTGTCTGTGTTGGGGAGGGGAAAACATTCTGTCTGTGGTGACTGCAGTTCAGTCTGTGTTGGGGAGGGGAAAACATTCTGTCTGTGGTGACTGCAGTTCTGTCTGTGGTGGGGAGGGGAAAACATTCTGTCTGTGTTGGGGAGGGGAAAACATTCTGTCTGTGGTGGGGAGGGGAAAACATTCTGTCTGTGTTGGGGAGGGGATAACATTCTGTCTGTGTTGGGGAGGAGAAAACATTCTGTCTGTGGTGGGGAGGGGAAAACCTTCTGTCTGTGGTGACTGCAGTTCTGTCTGTATTGGGGAGGGGGAAAACATTCTGTCTGTGGTGACTGCAGTTCAGTCTGTGTTGGGGAGGGGAAAACATTCTGTCTGTGTTGGGGAGGGGAAAACATTCTGTCTGTGGTGACTGCAGTTCTGTCTGTATTGGGGAGGGGAAAACATTCTGTCTGTGGTGACTGCAGTTCAGTCTGTGTTGGGGAGGGGAAAACATTCTGTCTGTGGTGACTGTAGTTCTGTCTGTGTTGGGGAGGGGAAAACATTCTGTCTGTGGTGACTGCAGTTCAGTCTGTGTTGGGGAGGGGAAAACATTCTGTCTGTGTTGGGGAGGGGAAAACATTCTGTCTGTGTTGGGGAGGGGAAAACATTCTGTCTGTGGTGACTGCAGTTCTGTCTGTATTGGGGAGGGGAAAACATTCTGTCTGTGGTGACTGCAGTTCAGTCTGTGTTGGGGAGGGGAAAACATTCTGTCTGTGGTGACTGTAGTTCTGTCTGTGTTGGGGAGGGGAAAACATTCTGTCTGTGGTGACTGCAGTTCAGTCTGTGTTGGGGAGGGGAAAACATTCTGTCTGTGGTGGGGAGGGGAAAACATTCTGTCTGTGGTGGAGAGGGGAAAACACTCTGTCTGTGTTGGGGAGGGGAAAACATTCTGTCTGTGTTGGGGAGGGGAAAACATTCTGTCTGTGTTGGGGAGGGGAAAACATTCTGTCTGTGGTGACTGCAGTTCAGTCTGTGTTGGGGAGGGGAAAACATTCTGTCTGTGGTGTGGAGGGGAAAACATTCTGTCTGTGGTGACTGCAGTTCTGTCTGTGTTGGAGAGGGGAAAACATTCAGTCTGTGTTGGGGAGGGGGAAACATTCTGTCTGTGGTGGGGAGGGGAAAACATTCTGTCTGTGTTGGGGAGGGGAAAACATTCTGTCTGTGTTGGGGAGGGGAAAACATTCTGTCTGTGTTGGGGAGGGGAAAACATTCTGTCTGTGGTGACTGCAAGTCTGTCTGTGTTGGGGAGGGGAAAACATTCTGTCTGTGTTGGGGAGGGGAAAACATTCTGTCTGTGTTGGGGAGGGGAAAACATTCTGTCTGTGGTGACTGCAGTTCTGTCTGTATTAGGGAGGGGAAAACATTCTGTCTGTGTTGGGGAGGGGAAAACATTCTGTCTGTGGTGACTGCAGTTCTGTCTGTGGTGGGGAGGGGAAAACATTCTGTCTGTGTTGGGGAGGGGGAAACATTCTGTCTGTGGTGACTGCAGTTCTGTTGTGTTGGGGAGGGGAAAACATTCTGTCTGTGGTGACTGCAGATCTGTCTGTATTGGGGAGGGGAAAACATTCTGTCTGTGGTGGGGAGGGGAAAACATTCTGTCTGTGGTGACTGCAGTTCAGTCTGTGTTGGGGAGGGGAAAACATTCTGTCTGTGGTGTGGAGGGGAAAACATTCTGTCTGTGGTGACTGCAGTTCTGTCTGTGTTGGAGAGGGGAAAACATTCAGTCTGTGTTGGGGAGGGGGAAACATTCTGTCTGTGGTGGGGAGGGGGAAACATTCTGTCTGTGGTGGGGAGGGGGAAACATTCTGTCTGTGTTGGGGAGGGGGAAACATTCTGTCTGTGGTGGGGAGGGGGAAACATTCTGTCTGTGGTGGGGAGGGGGAAACATTCTGTCTGTGTTGGGGAGGGGGAAACATTCTGTCTGTGGTGGGGAGGGGGAAACATTCTGTCTGTGGTGGGGAGGGGGAAACATTCAGTCTGTGTTGGAGAGGGGAAAACATTCAGTCTGTGTTGGGGAGGGGGAAACATTCTGTCTGTGGTGGGGAGGGGGAAACATTCTGTCTGTGGTGGGGAGGGGGAAACATTCTGTCTGTGTTGGGGAGGGGGAAACATTCTGTCTGTGTTGGGGAGGGGGAACATTCTGTCTGTGTTGGGGAGGGGGAACATTCTGTCTGTGGTGACTGCATTCTGTCTGTGTTGGGGAGGGGGAAACATTCTGTCTGTGTTGGGGAGGGGGAAACATTCTGTCTGTGTTGGGGAGGGGGAAACATTCTGTCTGTGTTGGGGAGGGGGAAACATTCTGTCTGTGTTGGGGAGGGGGAAACATTCTGTCTGTGTTGGGGAGGGGGAAACATTCTGTCTGTGTTGGGGAGGGGGAAACATTCTGTCTGTGTTGGGGAGGGGGAAACATTCTGTCTGTGGTGGGGAGGGGGAAACATTCTGTCTGTGGTGGGGAGGGGGAAACATTCTGTCTGTGTTGGGGAGGGGGAAACATTCTGTCTGTGTTGGGGAGGGGGAAACATTCTGTCTGTGGTGGGGAGGGGGAAACATTCTGTCTGTGTTGGGGAGGGGGAACATTCTGTCTGTGGTGACTGCATTCTGTCTGTGTTGGGGAGGGGGAACATTCTGTCTGTGGTGACTGCATTCTGTCTGTGTTGGGGAGGGGGAACATTCTGTCTGTGGTGACTGCATTCTGTCTGTGTTGGGGAGGGGGAAACATTCTGTCTGTGGTGGGGAGGGGGAAACATTCTGTCTGTGGTGACTGCATTCTGTCTGTGGTGGGGAGGGGGAAACATTCTGTCTGTGGTGGGGAGGGGAAACATTCTGTCTGTGTTGGGGAGGGGGAAACATTCTGTCTGTGGTGGGGAGGGGAAACATTCTGTCTGTGGTGTTAAATGGACTTTATATTAAAGTATTTATATTGTAAAGTAACAAAGAAGTTATATATCTTTTTTTAAATGTTGTTTTTTTAACAAAAAAATATACACCAGTCACATCTCAATCAACCAATCAACCAACCAATCAACCAATCAATCAACCATCAACCAGCCAACCAAAGGGAAGGGGAGAGCGAGTGATAAAGGAGAAGAAGTGACACAACAAATCTTATAAATGATAGTGATAAAGTGATATGGTAAAACAGAGATAATCATGGATAAAGTGATATAGTAAAACAGAGATAATCATGGATGTCACCTTCTTCCCGTCCGACAGGTAGGACTGATGGATTGTTTGGTTGATTAGTGTGTGTGTGTGTGTGTGTGTCTGTGTGTATGTGCTTCCATGTTAGTGTTTATGTGTGTGTGAGCTTGTGTGTGTTCATGTGTGTATGTTGTGTGTGTGTGAGCGTTCGTGTGTGTGTGTGTGTCCAGCGGTCAGTCCCACCTGTCGAAGGGAAAGAAGGTGACGTCCATGGTGCATGAAGACTTGTAGCTGGCCGGAGGGGTCCACCTGATTGTCCCGTCTGACCTCACGATGGCTTTGGTCATCAGAGAGCCCTCGAAACGCCCGTCAGCACTGAGGGGGGAGAGGGAGTGAGTGAGTGAGTAAGGGGGATAGGGAGGGAGGAGTTAGGATAGGGATGGGAGGTATGGGAGGGAGGGACGAAGGGAGGGAAGGAGGGGAAGTTAGTTGGTGAGTTGTGTTAGACACATTTTAAAGATCACAACAAAAGACGATGAGACTATTGAAAAGGACCAGCAGAAGCTTTCAGGATGCTGCGTGGTAGCGCTGGTTGTCCTAAAACGATACTAGATTATAATAGACCTCCATGCTAACCCTGCTAACATGAATGATTATAATAGACCTCCATGCTAATCCTGCTAACATAAATTATTATAATAGAGCTCCATGCTAACCCTGCTAACATAAATTATTATAATAGACCTCCATGCTAACTCTGCTAACATAAATTATTATAATAGACCTCCATGCTAACCCTGCTAACATAAATTATTATAATAGACCTCCATGCTAACTCTGCTAACATAAATTATTATAATAGACCTCCATGCTAATCTTGCTAACATGATTGATTATAATAGACCTCCATGCTAACCCTGCTAACATAAATGATTATAATAGACCTCCATGCTAATCCTGCTAACATGAATGATTATAATAGACCTCCATGCTAATCCTGCTAACAGAAATTATTATAATAGATCTCCATGCTAATCCTGCTAACATAAATGATTATAATAGACCTCCATGCTAATCCTGCTAACATGAATGATTATAATAGACCTCCATGCTAATCCTGCTAACATGAATGATTATAATAGACCTCCATGCTAATCCTGCTAACATGAATGATTATAATAGATCTCCATGCTAACCCTGCTAACATGAATGATTATAATAGACCTCCATGCTAATCCTGCTAACATGAATGATTATAATAGACCTCCATGCTAATCCTGCTAACATAAATGATTATAATAGACCTCCATGCTAATCCTGCTAACATGAATGATTATAATAGACCTCCATGCTAACACTGCTAACATGAATGATTATAATAGACCTCCATGCTAATCCTGCTAACATGAATGATTATAATAGACCTCCATGCTAACACTGCTAACATGAATGATTATAATAGACCTCCATGCTAATCCTGCTAACATAAATTATTTACCTTTATTTAACTAGGCAAGTCAGTTAAGAACAAATTCTTATTTTCAATGACGGCCTAGGAACAGCGAGTTAACTGCCTGTTCAGGGGCAGAACGACAGATTTGTACCTTGTCAGCTCGGGGATTTGAACTTGCAACCTTCCGGTTACTAGTCCAACGCTCTAACCACTAGGCTACCCTAGTGGTTAGACCTCCATGCTAATCCTGCTAACATAAATGATTATAATAGACCTCCATGCTAATCCTGCTAACATGAATGATTATAATAGACCTCCATGCTAATCCTGCTAACATAAATTATTATAATAGACCTCCATGCTAATCCTGCTAACATAAATTATTATAATAGACCTCCATGCTAATCCTGCTAACATAAATGAAGTGAAGAGGAAGAAAAGTCCTCAGAAGTACTATGTTATACACTATGTTATCAATTAGAGTGAAGAGTTGTCTTACAAGTAAAGCAGGTTCTAAGAAAGCATTCATTGATTTTTCAGGGACAATAAAGTATCAAAGAAAGTCTGAAAACACAGAGCTGAGCCCATAGGAAGCAGGAAGTAGTGTGGACTCACTTCTCATAGAGGACGATGTCTGGCAGCCATATTGTTTCAGAGGGAACTCTGATAGAGGTGATTCCTCCATACTCATCAGGGTTCCACTGGAGCTTCACATCTACCCACTCCTACAGAACATATAACATTACATTATAACAGAACAATACACCATTACATTATAACAGAACAATACACCATTACATTATAACAGAACAATACACCATTACATTATAACAGAACAATATACCATTACATTATAACAGAACAATACACCATTACATTATAACAGAACAATACACCATTACATTATAACAGAACAATACACCACTACATTATAACAGAACAATATACCACTACATTATAACTTAACATTATAAAATAACATAACATTATAACCTAACAATATAACATTACATTATAATGTAACATTACATTATAACATGACAATATAACATAACATTATAACCTAACAATATAACATTACATTATAACATTACATTATAACATGACAATATAACATAACATTATAACATGACATTATAACATGACATTATAACATGACATTATATCATGACAATATGACATGACATTATAACATGACAATATGACATGACATTATAACATGACATTATAACATGACATTATAACATGACATTATAACATGACAATATGACATGACATTATAACATGACAATATGACATGACATTATAACATGACATTATAACATGACATTATAACATGACATTATAACATGACATTATAACATGACATTATAACATGACAATATGACATGACATTATAACATGACATTATAACATGACATTATGACATGACAATATGACATGACATTATAACATGACATTATAACATGACATTATAACATGACATTATAACATGACATTATAACATAACATTATAACATGACATTATAACATACCATTACAATAATACCAATACAGGCATGAACTGTATAACACTGCTACATAAATACAGCACCATATTGATGTCTTCTAGAAACAAGTGAAGCTTTATGAAGACATTGTTGAAGCATTAATATTACAACATTAATAACAGAGGCCTTTTGTGTTCAAACTACAGTAGAGATGCTGCTGTTGGTCCTTACCTGTCATAGCCAGACATTAGTAGTCATCAGCTGATTGGTCCTTACCTGTCATAGCCAGACATTAGCAGTCATCAGCTGATTGGTCCTTACCTGTCATAGCCAGACATTAGTAGTCATCAGCTGATTGGTCCTTACCTGTCATAGCCAGACATTAGTAGTCATCAGCTGATTGGTCCTTACCTGTCATAGCCAGACATTAGTAGTCATCAGCTGATTGGTCCTTACCTGTCATAGCCAGACATTAGTAGTCATCAGCTGATTGGTCCTTACCTGTCATAGCCGGACATTAGTAGTCATCAGCTGATTGGTCCTTACCTGTCAAAGCCAGACATTATTAGTCATCAGCTGATTGGTCCTTACCTGTCATAGCCGGACATTAGTAGTCATCAGCTGATTGGTCCTTACCTGTCAAAGCCAGACATTATTAGTCATCAGCTGACTGGTCCTTACCTGTCATAGCCGGACATTAGTAGTCATCAGCTGATTGGTCCTTACCTGTCATAGCCAGACATTAGTAGTCATCAGCTGATTGGTCCTTACCTGTCATAGCCAGACATTAGCAGTCATCAGCTGATTGGTCCTTACCTGTCATAGCCAGACATTAGTAGTCATCAGCTGATTGGTCCTTACCTGTCATAGCCAGACATTAGTAGTCATCAGCTGATTGGTCCTTACCTGTCATAGCCAGACATTAGTAGTCATCAGCTGATTGGTCCTTACCTGTCATAGCCAGACATTAGTAGTCATCAGCTGATTGGTCCTTACCTGTCATAGCCGGACATTAGTAGTCATCAGCTGATTGGTCCTTACCTGTCAAAGCCAGACATTATTAGTCATCAGCTGATTGGTCCTTACCTGTCATAGCCGGACATTAGTAGTCATCAGCTGATTGGTCCTTACCTGTCAAAGCCAGACATTATTAGTCATCAGCTGACTGGTCCTTACCTGTCATAGCCGGACATTAGTAGTCATCAGCTGATTGGTCCTTACCTGTCATAGCCAGACATTAGTAGTCATCAGCTGATTGGTCCTTACCTGTCATAGCCAGACATTAGTAGTCATCAGCTGATTGGTCCTTACCTGTCATAGCCAGACATTATTAGTCATCAGCTGATTGGTCCTTACCTGTCAAAGCCAGATATTAGTAGTCATCAGCTGATTGGTCCTTACCTGTCATAGCCAGACATTAGTAGTCATCAGCTGATTGGTCCTTACCTGTCATAGCCAGACATTATTAGTCATCAGCTGATTGGTCCTTACCTGTCATAGCCAGACATTAGTAGTCATCAGCTGATTGGTCCTTACCTGTCATAGCCAGACATTAGTAGTCATCAGCTGATTGGTCCTTACCTGTCATAGCCAGACATTATTAGTCATCAGCTGATTGGTCCTTACCTGTCATAGCCAGACATTAGTAGTCATCAGCTGATTGGTCCTTACCTGTCATAGCCAGACATTATTAGTCATCAGCTGATTGGTCCTTACCTGTCATAGCCAGACATTAGTAGTCATCAGCTGATTGGTCCTTACCTGTCATAGCCAGACATTATTAGTCATCAGCTGATTGGTCCTTACCTGCCATAGCCAGACATTAGTAGTCATCAGCTGATTGGTCCTTACCTGTCAAAGCCAGACATTATTAGTCATCAGATGATTGGTCCTTACCTGTCATAGCCAGACATTAGTAGTCATCAGCTGATTGGTCCTTACCTGTCATAGCCAGACATTATTAGTCATCAGCTGATTGGTCCTTACCTGTCAAAGCCAGATATTAGTAGTCATCAGCTGATTGGTCCTTACCTGTCAAAGCCAGACATTAGTACTCATCAGCTGATTGGTCCTTACCTGTCATAGCCAGACATTAGTAGTCATCAGCTGATTGGTCCTTACCTGTCATAGCCAGACATTAGTAGTCATCAGCTGATTGGTCCTTACCTGTCATAGCCAGCCATTAGTAGTCATCTGCTGATTGGTCCTTACCTGCCATAGCCGGACATTAGTAGTCATCAGCTGATTGGTCCTTATATGCCATAGCCAGACATTAGTAGTCATCTGCTGATTGGTCCTTACCTGCCATAGCCGGACATTAGTAGTCATCAGCTGATTGGTCCTTACCTGTCATAGCCAGACATTAGTAGTCATCAGCTGATTGGTCCTTACCTGCCATAGCCGGACATTAGTAGTCATCAGCTGATTGGTCCTTACCTGCCATAGCCAGACATTAGTAGTCATCCGCTGATTGGTCCTTACCTGGCATAGTCAGACATTAGTAGTCATCAGCTGATTGGTCCTTCCTTACCTGTCATAGCCAGACATTATTAGTCATCAGCTGATTGGTCCTTACCTGCCATAGCCAGACATTAGTAGTCATCAGCT
>NW_022262710.1:65000-82500 GCF_002021735.2 Oncorhynchus kisutch | reverse complement strand
ACTATAATAACATGACATCATCATCAACCCTTTAGACTATAATAACATGACATCATCATCAACCCTTTAGACTATAATAACATGACATCATCATCAACCCTTTAGACTATAATAACATGACATCATCATCAACCCTTTAGACAATAATAACATGACATCATCATCAACCCTTTAGACAATAATAACATGACATCATCATCAACCCTTTAGACAATAATAACATGACATCATCATCAACCCTTTAGACAATAATAACATGACATCATCATCAACCCTTTAGACAATAATAACATGACATCATCATCAAGCCTTTAGAACCCTTAGTGATCAGAATGGATCTACACTAGAGAGAGATACATACACACAATGTTACATTACATGGTTTGAGTAGTGAGTGTTACAGTCTATGTTAGTCTTAGCCACAGAGAGCATGAATGATAGTAACTTAACACACACGCACACACAACCACACACACACACGGATTGTGTTAAATGCTTGGAGAGCTCGCTGGTATTAGTGTGTGGTGTTTGGCTGTGGTGTTTGGCTGTGGCTGAACCCCTGGTGTGGGACAGAGAGAGAAGGATATGGAGTGTGAACAAATGAATAGAGAAAGGGAGGGATGTGGAGAGAGCAGATAAGAGGAGGACAGAAACAGAGGGACCCAAAACACTAGCCTCACATTACCACATTCATTGTCTCTGAGACAGAGCAAAGAGAGAGGAAGAAGGAGAGTGAGAGAGAGAGAGAGGTAGAGATCGAGAGAGGCAGAGAAAGAGCGAGAGAGAGGCAGAGACAGAGCCAGAGAGAGAGAGAGAGAGAGAGAGAGAGAGAGAGCGAGAGCGAGAGAGAGGCAGAGACAGAGCCAGAGAGAGAGAGAGAGAGAGAGAGAGAGAGAGAGCGAGAGAGAGAGAGAGGCAGAGACAGAGCCAGAGAGAGAGAGAGAGAGAGAGCGAGAGAGAGAGATGAACGCTGTAAGAGGCCCAGCATGTGTTGTTTACGAGTCTGCCATTCTCTTAATTGACTAAAGGAGACTGACTCAAATGTATGTGTCCTTTACCTTCTCTATCCACCACCAATCAACGACCCTCCTGCCCTACACACCCCTATCTCTCTGAAGGGCCATGATAGCTAGAAGAGATGAACTAATACATCAACAGAATAACTGCATCAACAGCACTGTAGCTGTAGTCTGTATGGCAGTGGTGAGTGGGACTCTCCATCCTGTGGATGGTGTGTGTGTTGTGTTGTGTGTGTTGTGCACATGTATATGTGTGTGTGTCCTCCTATCCTGGTGATGCGTTTATGGATGGGACAGCAGCAGACTATCACCAACCCTGGCAATAGCAATAAATACATCACACTGTATGGTTCCTATAGCCCAGAGAGAGAGAGAGAGAGAGAGAGAGAGAGAGAGAGAGAGAGAGTGTGCATGTGTGTGTGTGTGTGTGTGTGTGTGTGTGTGGTGCTATTGTAGCATTGTGTGCTAGTATAGCTGGGGTTATTATGTGTGTGTTGTGTTGTGTGTGTTGTGCACATGTATATGTGTGTGTGTCCTCCTATCCTGGTGATGGGTTTATGGATGGGACAGCAGCAGACTATCACCAACCCTGGCAATAGCAATAAATACATCACACTGTATGGTTCCTATAGCCCAGAGAGAGAGAGAGAGAGAGTGTGCATGTGTGTGTGTGTGTGTGTGTGTGTGTGTGTGTGTGTGTGTGTGGTGCTATTGTAGCATTGTGTGCTAGTATAGCTGGGGTTATTGTAGCATTGTGTGCTAGTATAGCTGGTGTTATTGTAGCATTTCGTGCTAGTATAGCTGGTGTTATTGCATTGTGTGCTAGTATAGCTGGTGTAATTGTAGCATTGTGAGCTACTATGGGTGGTGTTATTGTAGCATTGTGTGCTAGTATAGCTGGTGTTACTGTAGCATACTGTGCCAGTATAGCTGGTGTTATTGTAGCATTGTGTGCTAGTATAGCTGGTGCTATTGTAGCATTGTGTGCTAGTATAGCTGGTGTTATTGCAGTTAACCCACTGTTCCTAGGCCATAAATGTAAATAAGAATGTGTTCTTAACTGACTTGCTTAGTTAAATAAAGGTAAAAAAAAAATGGTGTGCTAGTAAAGCTGGTGTTATTGTAGTATTGTGTGCTAGTATAGCTGGTGTTATTGTAGCATTGTGTGCTAGTATAGCTGGTGTTATTGTAGTATTGTGTGCTAGTATAGCTGGTGTTATTGTAGCATGGTGTGCTAGTATAGCTGGTGTTATTGTAGCATTGTGTGCTAGTATAGCTGGTGTTACTGTAGCATTATGTTGTGTGCCAGTATAGCTGGAGTTATTTTAGCATTGTGTGCTAGTATGTGTGTGTTGTGTTGTGTGTGTTGTGCACATGTATATGTGTGTGTGTCCTCCTATCCTGGTGATGGGTTTATGGATGGGACAGCAGCAGACTATCACCAACCCTGGCAATAGCAATAAATACATCACACTGTATGGTTCCTATAGCCCAGAGAGAGAGAGAGAGAGAGAGAGAGAGAGTGTGCATGTGTGTGTGTGTGTGTGTGTGTGTGTGGTGCTATTGTAGCATTGTGTGCTAGTATAGCTGGGGTTATTGTAGCATTGTGTGCTAGTATAGCTGGTGTTATTGTAGCATTTCGTGCTAGTATAGCTGGTGTTATTGTAGCATTTCGTGCTAGTATAGCTGGTGTTATTGCATTGTGTGCTAGTATAGCTGGTGTAATTTCAGCATTGTGAGCTACTATGGGTGGTGTTATTGTAGCATTGTGTGCTAGTATAGCTGGTGTTACTGTAGCATACTGTGCCAGTAAAGCTGGTGTTATTGTAGTATTGTGTGCTAGTATAGCTGGTGTTATTGTAGCATTGTGTGCTAGTATAGCTGGTGTTATTGTAGTATTGTGTGCTAGTATAGCTGGTGTTATTGTAGCATGGTGTGCTAGTATAGCTGGTGTTATTGTAGCATTGTGTGCTAGTATAGCTGGTGTTACTGTAGCATTATGTTGTGTGCCAGTATAGCTGGAGTTATTTTAGCATTGTGTGCTAGTATAGCTGTTCCTATTGTAGCATTGTGTTCTAATAGCTGGTGTTATTAAAGCATTGTGTGCTAGTATAGCTGGTGTTATTGTAGCATTGTGTGCTAGTATAGCTGGTGTTATTGTAGCATTGTGTGCTAGTATAGCTGGTGTTATTGTAGCATGGTGTGCTAGTATAGCTGGTGTTATTGTAGCATTGTGTGCTAGTATAGCTGGTGTTATTAAAGCATTGTGTGCTAGTATAGCTGGTGTTATTGTAGCATTGGGCGGCAGGTAGCCTACTGGTTAGAGCTTTGGGCCAGTAACCGAAAGGTTGCTTGATCGAATTCCCGAGCTGACAAGGTAAAAATCTGTCGCTCTGCCCCCGAACAAGGCAGTTAACCCACTGTTCCTAGGCCATCATTGTAAATAAGAATTTGTTCTTAACTGACTTGCCTCTTTAAATAAAGGTTAAATAATAAAACAATGGTGTGCTAGTATAGCGGGTGTTATTGTAGCATGGTGTGCTAGTATAGCTGGTGTTATTGTAGCATGGTGTGCTAGTATAGCTGGTGTTATTGTAGTATTGTGTGCTAGTATAGCTGGTGTTATTGTAGCATGGTGTGCTAGTATAGCTGGTGTTATTGTAGCATTGTGTGCTAGCATAGCTGGTGTTATTGTAGCATTGTGAGCTAGTATAGCTGGTGTTATTGTAGCATCGTGTGCTAGTATAGCTGGTGTTATTGTAGCATCGTGTGCCAGTATAGCTGGTGTTATTGTAGCATTGTGTGCTAGTATAGCTGGTGTTATTGTAGCATTGTGCGCTAGTATAGCTGGTGTTATTGTAGCATGGTGTGCTAGTATAGCTGGTGTTAATGTAGCATTGTGTGCTAGTATAGCTGGTGTTACTGTAGCATTATGTTGTGTGCCAGTATAGCTGGAGTTATTTTAGCATTGTGTGCTAGTATAGCTGTTCCTATTGTAGCATTGTGTTCTAATAGCTGGTGTTATTAAAGCATTGTGTGCTAGTATAGCTGGTGTTATTGTAGCATTGGGCGGCAGGTAGCCTACTGGTTAGAGCTTTGGGCCAGTAACCGAAAGGTTGCTTGATCGAATTCCCGAGCTGACAAGGTAAAAATCTGTCGCTCTGCCCCCGAACAAGGCAGTTAACCCACTGTTCCTAGGCCATCATTGTAAATAAGAATTTGTTCTTAACTGACTTGCCTCGTGTGCTAATAGCTGGTGTTGCTTAGTTTCTCCATATTGCTACTATTGTGTTATTACTTATATTACCGTCAGTAGCCAGTATTTTATATGATCTATCTGTTATCCACTTCATACAGTCCTCTGTTATTGCCTGTTACTATGTAATAGCCAACCATTCCCTGTGGTAATGTATTTCATACAGTCCTCTGTTATTTCCTGTTACTATGTAATAGCCAACCATTCCCTGTGGCAGTGTATTTCATACAGTCCTCTGTTATTGCCTGTTACTATGTAATAGCCAACCATTCCCTGTGGCAGTGTATTTCATACAGTCCTCTGTTATTGCCTGTTACTATGTAATAGCCAACCATTCCCTGTGGCAGTGTATTTCATACAGTCCTCTGTTATTGCCTGTTACTATGTAATAGCCAACCATTCCCTGTGGCAGTGTATTTCATACAGTCCTCTGTTATTGCCTGTTACTATGTAATAGCCAACCATTCCCTGTGGTAATGTATTTCATACAGTCCTCTGTTATTGCCTGTTACTATGTAATAGCCAACCATTCCCTGTGGCAGTGTATTTCATACAGTCCTCTGTTATTGCCTGTTACTATGTAATAGCCAACCATTCCCTGTGGTAATGTATTTCATACAGTCCTCTGTTATTGCCTGTTACTATGTAATAGCCAACCATTCCCTGTGGCAGTGTATTTCATACAGTCCTCTGTTATTGCCTGTTACTATGTAATAGCCAACCATTCCCTGTGGCAGTGTATTTCATACAGTCCTCTGTTATTGCCTGTTACTATGTAATAGCCAACCATTCCCTGTGGCAGTGTATTTCATACAGTCCTCTGTTATTGCCTGTTACTATGTAATAGCCAACCATTCCCTGTGGCAGTGTATTTCAGTCCTCTGTTATTGTTACTACCTATTGCTATAGTCTTCTATTATATCCTTCACATGTTTGTTGCAGTAATTGTATTTATCATACCTCCATTCCATGTTTCTATTCTGTTTGAGACCATTCCCATCTGTGATAGGTCAGTAAAGTCCTCTGTTGGGAATAGTCTGGAGTTTGTCTTGTCTCTGTAATAGGAGATGGGAATCAGTAAAGCTACAGTCCAGCTTATTCTGGAGATTCTACCTCACAGTGTGTGTGTGTGTGTGTTCGTGTGAGTGTGTGTGTGTTCTTGAATACCTGACTGTTATTGCTTTGCATTGCATCATATATATAAGTCTCGATGTGAATCTACAGTCTCTTTGACTGAGACTGTGTTTGGTGTTTGACTGAAACTTTGTGTGTGTGTGTTTGTGTTGGGGGTGTAAGGGGGTATAATTGGTACGGCCGCATGAACCTGGCACCATCTGCTCACAATAGAGCCATGACACTCCCTACCACCGAGAAGGGAGATGGAAACAATGTTTGTACCCCTAATGGCCTCATATTCCCTACATAGTACACTACTTTGAACAGAGCCTTATGGGGCGATACAGGGAATAGGGTGTCATTTGGGAGGCGGTCAATGCGCCGGAGAAGTGAACAGATAGAAACACAGCTACATGTCAGCGTGAGAAGTCATGAACCCTTCCACACCGAGGCTCATTGCAAAACTCATCTTCTCCCAGTTGCAATTTGATGAATGGGTTTTGTCACCTCATGTAGTAAAACTGCTGATGTGGGACATGGCCTTGTGGACACAAAATGGCAGCCATGTATCACTCAGGTGGGCCATTGTAGTGTTGAGCTTAAGTCAGACTTAAGCTCTGACTGGGTAAAAAGTTATTCTTACAACAAACATAGGAACAGCTCTCTGCTCTCAGCTCCCCCCCCCCCCCAAACACAATCCCACCACCCGCTATAAACACATGTAATAACCCTGATCCAACATTTACATGAAATGAGTGTTACAAAGAGTGTAGAGGTCCTTAAAGGGGAAATCAGCAGTTGGAATAACAACAAAGAGTTTTCCCCGCTCGGGTTCTGTAAATAGCTATGGATATAGATGGGAGGGTTTGAGGGTAGCTGAGGAGTGGGACTGACAAAGCTCAGGATCGAGACTAGTTATGACTGAAAACACTTTGTATACCTGATGTCTGAGTATTATCCATCTCTATGCTGGATGGGTCAAAACCGATAGGGTGGGGCTGGAGAAATGGAAACACTCTCACATTCATAAACAGAGCTATGGATGCAAGGGCTGACCGTCCATGACATCACAATTATAGACAGAATACATCTACTTTTGTTAACAAACATTGGAGTAGAACAAGCTTATATTTTAGGTTCCGACATTAGAATTCTTCAACAATCAATGGGAACATATCAATAATTTTGTCCAAAAATGGATGTCGCAACTGTAGATTGCCCCTTTAAGAGAATCTCTGAGTTTGTAAAGTGAAGAAATAGCCACAGCACTGTACAAAAGGCCAGTCTACAAATGTCAGTCTGCTACAGTGTAAAACGTAAGAGAGTTCAGCACCATGGACAGTGGCTGTAACTGAGCGTATAACAGGTCAGTCTGCTACAGTGTAAAACACACAGATGGTCTCCAGATATAGACCTTCGACCTCTAGGTATACTCAACCTCTCCATCTCAACTGTTGTTTACCCACAATGCAAAGGGACAAGGACCCAAGAGGAATGTAACACTTTTCAAAAAGATTAACCCTGTCCCTCATCTCTCATCCTCCCTCGAGGTGTGTGTGTGCGTGTGTGTGTGTGTGTGTGTGTGTGTGTGTGTGTGTGTGTGTGTGTGTGTGTGTGTGTGTGTGTGTGTGTGTGTGTGTGTGTGTGTGTGCGCGCGCATTGTGCCTGACAGGTTGTACTGTTTCCTAGCAGTATACTGTATCTGGGGTCAGATTGTTATTTGACTCCTGGTGGTTCGAGGTCAAGGGTTTGGCACAGAGAGCTGATCTTAGAACAGCACTGGGGGCCGACTGCTCACCCACATGGACACACAGGTACACACAGCTGCACACATGTACACACACAGGTAAACACAGGTACACAGGTACACACACACACACACACACAACCATACTCTATCTATCTGTTACTGTGTGTTACAACATATCATATCCCATCTATCTGTTACTGTGTGTTACAATATATCATATCCCATCTATATGTTACTGTGTGTTACATTATATCATATCCCATCTATCTGTTACTGTGTGTTACAATATATTATATCCCATCTATCTATTACTGTGTGTTACATTATATCATATTCCATCTATCTGTTACTGTGTGTTACAATATATCATATCCCATCTATCTATTACTGTGTGTGACAATCTATCATATTCTATATATCTATTACTGTGTGTTACAATCTATCATATCCCATCTATCTATTACTGTGTGTTACAATCTATCATTTCTATATATCTATTACTGTGTGTTACAATCTATCATATCCCATCTATCTGTTACTGTGTGTTACAATCTATCATATCCCATCTATCTATTACTGTGTGTGACAATCTATCATATTCTATATATCTATTACTGTGTTACAATCTATCATATTCTATATATCAATTACTGTGTTACAATCTATCATATTCCATCTATCTGTTACTGTGTGTAATACAGTCTATCATATCCCATCTATCTATTATTGTGTGTAATACAGTCTACTACACTATAGAAGAACGATAGATAACACTTTCACAGCTATCGCTGAGTGGACTGAACGGAGAAGTGAACTGAACCGAGCCCTCTATATTGTCACATGGGCCTGATATAAACTATGCAGACAAAGTGTAGTACAGGCTTCATGTAACGCTTGGTTTGAGTCAAGCAACACAACAGTAGGTAGACACATTTTTTACTTAGGATCGGCAACAGCTGTAGGCTGCCTTTGTAATTGTTTATTTGTTTGTTTACTCCCATTGAACAATCAATGTTATTGTCTTTTGTTTTGTATTCAAGGGGGACGAGTCCTTTACTCGACCCAGGGAGGGCGCTACACGCCCACCCGTTAAATAAATCATTTTCAGTATCTGTATAGCCTACATATCCTTCACTTGATCTAACTGATAAACCTAACGGTGTATTGGCACTGCATTGGTGGGAGAGAATGGGACGGTTTGTCTAGCGGTTCTGTGTCCCGTTTGAAATCAAATCAATAGGCCTATCTGATTATGGACATTTCAAAGTGGACCCTGCGGCAGGCTAAACCTGGCTATATAGAACAACAACGCATTCACAGAGAACACTATTAACTCAAACCACTGTATATTAGGCTCTCTGGTTTCTGTAGCATTGATTATGCCTTGTCCCTTATGCCTACCTTCAATAGTGGCATCGCCGACCGAGAACCACAACAGCCACAACACTGCAACCGCAAACTTCATGCTTCCTCTTCGCGCGGCTCCAGTTACCCGTTCTCGTTCTAGTCGTCTTCAAGGTGCGTTATATCATCTCCTGCGTACACAAATCAGTCGGTCCGTAGCCTAGACTAGTATAACAACGGGACGTGCTTTGCCGCGCTTCGGAAAGATGTAACGATTAAATTATGAAGGACGGACAGGGAAGAAAACGAAGCTGTTGTTGCTCCATTATGTCCGACAACAACTGTTTTACAGCGGCAGGACTTCTTATTTCTGGGTTTCCATTTGTGTCCCAGTGTGGATGCTAGAGCAAGCCGACCGGGTGCACGCGCTTAAAATCCGGTGTTCGGTAGGGGGGCTGGTCCAGCGGCAGATGAGGGAGGGGAGACGGCGGAATGTGACGGAGACAGGGGGTGCACGTGGCGTATGTGTGTTCTATAATAACGGAGGGATATGGCGGTACCGGGGCAGAATGGAGATCCTACTCCTCCAGGGTAGATTATCACGGACCACCCTAAATTACAACATTCAGTAGCCAACACAAGTTACATACATATATATATATATTTTTTTTTAAGGATTCATTATTTATGAAGTATCTATGAATGTAATTTATAGCCTAATTGTAGGCCACACATTTTACAAAACCTTCCAATCCCTTCAGGAATTACCAGTCACATTTGAATGAGAAATGGCCCAGGACCACCAGCGACCTAAAGGGACCACTGACACACACACGCTCAAGCTCGCACACACGCACACGGTGTTACAAGCAGTGAGAATCCCCATGGCAGTAAATCACCAGTCACTGTGACTCCTCACCAGTAGGCTACAGTATATATCTGTTCAAATTAAGAGTCGGCTTTCTATTCCGCAACAAAACCTCCTTCACTCACGCCGCCAAGCTTACCCTAGTAAAACTGACTATCCTACCGATCCTCGACTTCGGCGATGTCATCTACAAAATGGCTTCCAACACTCTACTCAGCAAACTGGATGCAATCTATCACAGTGCCATCCGTTTTGTCACTAAAGCACCTTATACCACCCACCACTGCGACTTGTATGCTCTAGTCGGCTGGCCCTCGCTACATATTCGTCGCCAGACCCACTGGCTCCAGGTCATCTACAAGTCTATGCTAGGTAAAGCTCCGCCTTATCTCAGCTCACTGGTCACGATGGCAACACCCATCCGTAGCACGCGCTCCAGCAGGTGTATCTCACTGATCATCCCTAAAGCCAACACCTCATTTGGCCGCCTTTCGTTCCAGTACTCTGCTGCCTGTGACTGGAACGAATTGCAAAAATCGCTGAAGTTGGAGACTTTTATCTCCCTCACCAACTTCAAACATCAGCTATCTGAGCAGCTAACCGATCGCTGCAGCTGTACATAGTCTATTGGTAAATAGCCCACCCTTTTCACCTACCTCATCACCATACTGTTTTTATTTATTTACTTTTCTGCTCTTCTGCACACCAATATCTCTACCTGTACATGACCATCTGATCATTCATCACTCCAGTGTTAATCTGCAAAATTGTAATGACCTCCTCATGCCTTTTGCACACATTGTATATAGACCCCCCCTTTGTTTTCTACTGTGTTATTGACTTGTTAATTGTTTACTCCATGTGTAACTCTTTGTTGTATGCTCACACTGCTATGCTTTATCTTGGCCAGGTCGCAGTTGCAAATGAGAACTTGTTCTCAACTAGCCTACCTGGTTAAATAAAGGTGTTCTCAACTAGCCTACCTGGTTAAATAAAGGTGTTCTCAACTAGCCTACCTGGTTAAATAAAGGTGTTCTCAACTAGCCTACCTGGTTAAATAAAGGTGTTCTCAACTAGCCTACCTGGTTAAATAAAGGTGTTCTCAACTAGCCTACCTGGTTAAATAAAGGTGTTCTCAACTAGCCTACCTGGTTAAATAAAGGTGTTCTCAACTAGCCTACCTGGTTAAATAAAGGTGTTCTCAACTAGCCTACCTGGTTAAATAAAGGTGTTCTCAACTAGCCTACCTGGTTAAATAAAGGTGTTCTCAACTAGCCTGCCTGGTTAAATAAAGGTGAAATAAAAAAAATAAAAATAAAAAATTACAGGACCTCTCATTAGGCTGCAGTATATATCTGTTACAGGACCTCTCATTAGGCTGCAGTATATATCTGTTACAGGACCTCTCATTAGGCTACAGTATATATCTGTTACAGGACCTCTCATTAGGCTACAGTATATATCTGTTACAGGACCTCTCATTAGGCTACAGTATATATCTGTTACAGGACCCCTCATTAGGCTGCAGTATATATCTGTTACAGGACCTCTCATTAGGCTGCAGTATATATCTGTTACAGGACCTCTCATTAGGCTACAGTATATATCTGTTACAGGACCCCTCATTAGGCTGCAGTATATATCTGTTACAGGACCCCTCATTAGGCTACAGTATATATCTGTTACAGGACCCCTCATTAGGCTGCAGTATATATCTGTTACAGGACCTCTCATTAGGCTACAGTATATATATGTTACAGGACCTCTCATTAGGCTACAGTATATATATGTTACAGGACCTCTCATTAGGCTACAGTATATATCTGTTACAGGACCTCTCATTAGGCTGCAGTATATATCTGTTACAGGACCTCTCATTAGGCTACAGTATATATATGTTACAGGACCTCTCATTAGGCTACAGTATATATCTGTTACAGGACCTCTCATTAGGCTACAGTATATATCTGTTACAGGACCTGTCATTAGGCTGCAGTATATATCTGTTACAGGACCTCTCATTAGGCTGCAGTATATATCTGTTACAGGACCTCTCATTAGGCTACAGTATATATATGTTACAGGACCTCTCATTAGGCTACAGTATATATCTGTTACAGGACCTCTCATTAGGCTACAGTATATATCTGTTACAGGACCCCTCATTAGGCTGCAGTATATATCTGTTACAGGACCTCTCATTAGACTACAGTATATATCTGTTACAGGACCCCTCATTAGGCTACAGTATATATTTGTTACAGGACCTCTCATTAGGCTACAGTATATATCTGTTACAGGACCCCTCATTAGGCTACAGTATATATTTGTTACAGGACCTCTCATTAGGCTACAGTATATATCTGTTACAGGACCCCTCATTAGGCTACAGTATATATTTGTTACAGGACCTCTCATTAGGCTACAGTATATATCTGTTACAGGACCTCTCATTAGGTTACAGTATATATCTGTTACAGGACTTCTCATAGCTACAGTATATATCTGTTACAGGACCTGTCATTAGGCTACAGTATATATCTGTTACAGGACCCCTCATTAGGCTACAGTATATATCTGTTACAGGACCTCTCATTAGGCTACAGTATATATCTGTTACAGGACCTCTCATTAGGCTACAGTATATATCTGTTACAGGACCTCTCATTAGGCTACAGTATATATCTGTTACAGGACCTCTCCTTAGGCTACAGTATATATCTGTTACAGGACCCCTCATTAGGCTACAGTATATATCTGTTACAGGACCTCTCATTGGCTACAGCAGTGTCATATATACACTACCGTTCAAAGTTTGGGGTCACTTAGAAATGTCCCTATTTTTGAAAGAAAAGCCCTTTCTTTGTCTATTAAAATAACATCAAGTTGATCATAAATACAGTTCAGACATTGTTAATGTTGTAAATTACTATTACAGCGGCCCATTATCAGCAACCATCACTCCTGTGTTCCAATGGCACGTTTGTAACGTTTGTCGTTGGGAGAAAGAGAGGAGGACCAATGAGCAGCGTGGTAAGTGTTCTGTAACATTGGGAGACAGAGAGGAGGACCAATGAGCAGCGTGGTAAGTGTTCTGTAATGTTGGGAGAAAGAGAGGAGGACCAATGAGCAGCGTGATAAGTGTTCTGTAACGTTGGGAGAAAGAGAGGAGGACCAATGAGCAGCGTGGTAAGTGTTCTGTAACGTTGGGAGAAAGAGAGGAGGACCAATGAGCAGCGTGTTAAGTGTTCTGTAACATTGGGAGACAGAGAGGAGGACCAATGAGCAGCGTGTTAAGTGTTCTGTAACATTCGTCGTTGGGATAAAGAGAGGAGGACCAATGAGCAGCGTGGTAGGTGTTCTGTAACATTGGGAGACAGAGAGAAGGACCAATGAGCAGCGTGGTAAGTGTTCTGTAACGTTGTGAGAAAGAGAGGAGGACCAATGAGCAGCGTGGTAAGTGTTCTGTAACGTTGGGAGAAAGAGAGGAGGACCAATGAGCAGCGTGGTAAGTGTTCTGTAACATTGGGAGAAAGAGAGGAGGAAGGACCAATGAGCAGCGTGGTAAGTGTTCATAGCTTTTAATGACGTACTAGAATAACGAACAAAACAATAAATTACAAACTAACAGTCCCGTAAGGTGAAAGACAAAAACACTAAACAGGAAATAAGCACCCACAACTCAAAAGTGAAACCAGACTACCTAAGTATGGTTCTCAATCAGGGACAACGATTGAAAGCTGCCTCTGATTGAGAACCATACCAGGCCAAACACAGAAATCCCAAATCATAGAAAAAAGAACAAAGACAACCCACCCAACTCACGTCCTGACCACACTAAAACAAAGACATAACAAAAGAACTAAGGTCAGAACGTGACAACGTTGTGTTATCTAATCCAAGTTTATCATTTTAAAAGGCTAATTGATCATTGGAAAACCCTTTTGCAAATATGTTAGCACAGCTGAAAACTGTTGCTAATTAAAGAAGCAATTAAACTGGCCTTCTTTAGACTAGTTGTGTATCTGGAGCATCAGCACTTGTGGGTTTGATTACAGGCTCAAAATGGCCAGAAACAAAGACCTTTCTTCTGAAACTCGTCAGTCTATTCTTGTTCTGAGAAATGAAGGCTATTCCATGCGAGGAATTGCCAAGAATCTGAAGATCTCGTACAACACTGTGTACTACCCCTTCACAGAACAGCACAAACTGTCCCTAACCAAAATAGGAAGAGGAGTGGGAGGCCCCGGTGCACAACTGAGCAAGAGGATAAGTACATTAGAGTGTCTAGTTGGAGAAACAGAAGCCTCACAAGTCCTCAACTGGCAGCTTCATTAAATAGTACCCGCAAAACACCAGTTTCAACGTCAACAGAGAAGGCACTTAACCCTAATTGCTCCAGGGGAGCCGTTGATAATGGCTGACACCGGCCGTGACCCCACTCTCCGAGAGTGTCTCAGGGGGAGTTAGGATTTGCACAAAACATTTCCGTTTCACACGTAAATACTTGTCCATGCATGAAACAGGAGAAATACCAGCACCCATATTATTATTATCTCTTACGTCAACTTAACATCTGCTGAATGTTACCAGGAATATGGAGTCTGTGACAGGCAGGAACATGGAGTTTGTGACAGGCAGGAACATGGAGTCTGTGACAGGCAGGAACATGGAGTCTGTGACAGGCAGGAACATGGAGTCTGTGACAAGCAGGAACATGGAGTTTGTGACAGGCAGGAACATGGAGTCTGTGACAGGCAGGAACATGGAGTCTGTGACAGGCAGGAACATGGAGTCTGTGACAGGCAGGAACATGGAGTCTGTGACAGGCAGGAACATGGAGTTTGTGACAGGCAGGAACATGGAGTCTGTGACAGGCAGGAACATGGAGTCTGTGACAGGCAGGAACATGGAGTCTGTGACAGGCAGGAACATGGAGTCTGTGACAGGCAGGAACATGGAGTCTGTGACAGGCAGGAACATGGAGTCTGTGACAGGCAGGAACATGGAGTCTGTGACAGGCAGGAACATGGAGTCTGTGACAGGCAGGAACATGGAGTCTGTGACAGGCAGGAACATGGAGTCTGTGACAGGCAGGAACATGGAGTCTGTGACAGGCAGGAACATGGAGTCTATGACAGGCAGGAACATGGAGTCTGTGACAGACAGGAATATTGAGTCTGTGACAGACAGGAACATGGAGTCTGTGACAGACAGGAACATAGCTGGTCAGCGACCAGGGTTTGGACAGAGTTGGTGATGGGTTAACAGACCATACCTCCACTCTCCGGAGGAACCATGTTGCCATCTCAGCTGGTTTTACTGGCACACCTAAAGTACCATTAACTGCAGAGACGGTCTAGCTACTCTAAACTGTATTGGATTGACTGCACATTCTCTGAGAAACCACAGCACACAGGAGATAATGAGCAGATAACGGCCATTTACCGTACAGCACCTCTCTGCAAAGTGGATTAAGTACAGGAGATATCCATCCAGGGTGTTTACATACAGACAGTGGGAAATGATGTTCTCATGTTCTGTTCCCTCTCCTGTTGTATTCTGTTCTCTTTATGCATTGGTTGGTGGAATTCCAGACTTGTGGAATTAGTATAAATGGAATGTTAGCACTGAGTAGTTTGTTCAAGGGAAATAATGTCAGTAATGAGTAGAATGTTGATGGTAAATAGAATTGTGTGCAGTGGGTAGAATCACTCGAATGCGTGCTGGATGTCAACAACAACAGAATGTTCGGTTTGCGTACAATGTTAAATGTAAATGTCACTTTTGCTATGAATAAAATATATGCCAACTGCAACAACATCAGAATGTTAGATTTGAGTAGAATTCTCATATTAAATACAATGTTGTGCTATGGATAGAATGCATGCTGGATGTCAACAACAACAGAATGTTAGATTTGAGTAGAATTCTCATATTAAATAGAATGTTGTGCTATGGATAGAATGCATGCTGGATGTCAACAACAACAGAATGTTAGATTTGAGTAGAATTCTCATATTAAATAGAATGTTTTGCTATGGATAGAATGCATGCTGGATGTCAACAACAACAGAATGTTAGATTTGAGTATAATTCTCATATTAAATAGAATGTTGTGCTATGGATAGAATGCACGCTGGATGTCAACAACAACAGAATGTTAGATTTGAGTAGAATTCTCATATTAAATAGAATGTTGTGCTATGGATAGAATGAACACTGGATTCAACAACAACAGAATGTTAGATTTGAGTAGAATTCTCATATTAAATAGAATGTTGTGCTATGGATAGAATGCATGCTGGATGTCAACAACAACACACTGTTAGCTCAACTGCAGTGAAAAATAGAATGCTATCTGTCTAGTACATTAGCTACATGGAGAGAGTTAACAGTATAGTGAATCTGTAAGCTACAGTGCATAGCTAAGTGGAAGGAGGGAGTTATTCCCGCTTCATTCGGTCCATGTTTAATTCATTCTGGCTATTAAAGGGAGTCGTAAACAACGCATGCTGGGCCCATGAAGGAAATCTCTCCCTCTCTATCTATCATTCCCATCTCTCTCTATATACATCTCTCTTACTCCATCTCTCCCTCTCTATCTATCATTCCCATCTCTCTCTATATATATCTATCTTACTCCATCTCTCACTCCATCTCTCACTCCATCTCTCTCCTTCTCTCTCTCTCTCACTCCATCTCTCACACCATCTCTCACTCCATCTCTCGCACCATCTCTCTCTCTCTCTCTCTCTCTCTCTCTCTCTCTCTTTCACTCCATCTCTCTCTCTTTCTCTCTCCATCTCTCTCTCTCTCTCTCTCTCTCTCTCTCTCTCTCTCTCTCTCTCTCTCTCATCTTTCTCACTCCATCTCTTTCTTTCTCTCTCACTCCATCTCTCTCTTTCTCTCTCCATCTCTCTCTCTCTCACTCTATCTTTCTCACTCCATCTGTTTCTTTCTTTCTCTCTCACTCCATCTCTCTCTCTCCTCTCTCTCTCTCTCTGCTAATTAAGAGTGGGCTAAAAGCAGTTGGGGGTAACAGCGAGTGGTACCACTCCACACACACACACACACACACACACACACACACACACACACACACACACACACACACACACACACACACTCACAATAATTAAAATCAAACACTCTCGTGAGGACAATTTAACTCTTTGGATCGTGTCAATGTGGACGTTTCTACTGGACCACAGTTCTCATCAGTCATCAAACACCTGATCACTGTGTTGAAGCTGAGAGACCCTGCCCTGGGGGAACCCAGCCCTGAGAGACCCTGCCCTGGGGGAACCCAACCCAGAGAGACCCTGCCCTGGGGGAACCCAGCCCTGAGACACCCTGCCCTGGGAGAACCCAGCCCTGAGAGACCCTGCCCTGAGAAACCCTGACCTGAGAGACCCTGCCCTGGGGGAACCCAGCCCTGAGAGACCCTGCCCTGGGGGAACCCAGCCCTGAGAGACCCTGCCCTGAGAGACCCTGCCCTGGGGGAACCCAGCCCTGAGAGACCCTGCCCTGGGATAACCCAGCCCTGAGAGACCCTGTCCTGAGAGACCCTGCCCTGGGGGAACCCAGCCCTGAGAGACCCTGCCCTGGGGGAACCCAGCCCTGAGAGACCCTGCCCTGAGAGACCCTGCCCTGGGGGAACCCAGCCCTGAGAGACCCTGTCCTGAGAGACCCTGCCCTGAGAGACCCTGCCCTGGGGGAACCCAGCCCTCTCCCCCAACACACACAAACAACTCAGTTCATGTGCTGAAAAAAGTGATGGGCTGTTGTCAATTCATGGATATGTCATTGATGAACCCTGGTCTGGTCTGTCTGTATTAAATACTGTCAGGTCTGGTCTGGTCTGGTCTGTCTGTATTAAATACTGTCAGATCTGGTCTGTCTGTCTATATTAAATACTGTCAGATCTGGTCTGTCTGTCTATATTAAATAATGTCAGGTCTGGTCTGGTCTGGTCTGTCTGTATTAAATACTGTCAGATCTGGTCTGTCTGTCTATATTAAATAATGTCAGGTCTGGTCTGGTCTGTCTGTCTGTATTAAATAATGTCAGGTCTGGTCTGGTCTGTCTGTCTGTATTAAATACTGTCAGATCTGGTCTGTCTGTCTATATTAAATAATGTCAGG
>NW_022262710.1:42500-50000 GCF_002021735.2 Oncorhynchus kisutch | reverse complement strand
AACATTCTCATATTGTCAGTATCTAACATGTCTGTCAGTTCGTCGTGATTAAACTGTCGTTTGAAACCATACTATGTTTGTGTGATAGTGTTAATGTAGTTAATGTAGCTGTCAATCCATAAGCATCATTCCATATGTGACAATTACAGACGGAAAACACATGTGGAGCTCATGACAATTACAGACGGAAAACACATGTGGAGCTCATGACACTTACAGACGGAAGACACATGTGGAGCTCATGACACTTACAGACGGAAAACACATGTGGAGCTCATGACACTTACAGACGGAAGACACATGTGGAGCTCATGACAATTACAGACGGAAAACACATGTGGAGCTCATGACAATTACAGACGGAAAACACATGTGGAGCTCATGACAATTACAGACGGAAAACACATGTGGAGCTCATGACAATTACAGACGGAAAACACATGTGGAGCTCATGACAATTACAGACGGAAAACACATGTGGAGCTCATGACAATTACAGACGGAAAACACATGTGGAGCTCATGACAATTACAGACGGAAAACACATGTGGAGCTCATGACAATTACAGACGGAAAACACATGTGGAGCTCATGACAATTACAGACGGAAAACACATGTGGAGCTCATGACACTTACAGACGGAAAACACATGTGGAGCTCATGACAATTACAGACGGAAAACACATGTGGAGCTCATGACAATTACAGACGGAAAACACATGTGGAGCTCATGACAATTACAGACGGAAGACACATGTGGAGCTCATGACAATTACAGACGGAAAACACATGTGGAGCTCATGACACTTACAGACGGAAAACAGACTCATACTGTCGAGACAGTTGTCAGTAGGTTTTCATGCAGTTGTCAGTAGGTTTTCATGCAGTTGTCAGTAGGGTTTCATGCAGTTGTCAGTAGGGTTTCATGCAGTTGTCAGTAGGGTTTCATGCAGTTGTCAGTAGGGTTTCATGCAGTTGTCAGTAGGGTTTCATGCAGTTGTCAGTAGGTTTTCATGCAGTTGTCAGTAGGGTTTCATGCAGTTGTCAGTAGGGTTTCATGCAGTTGTCAGTAGGGTTTCATGCAGTTGTCAGTAGGGTTTCACGCAGTTGTCAGTAGGGTTTCATGCAGTTGTCAGTAGGGTTTCATGCAGTTGTCAGTAGGTTTTCATGCAGTTGTCAGTAGGTTTTCATGCAGTTGTCAGTAGGTTTTCATGCAGTTGTCAGTAGGTTTTCATGCAGTTGTCAGTAGGGTTTCATGCAGTTGTCAGTAGGGTTTCATGCAGTTGTCAGTAGGGTTTCATGCAGTTGTCAGTAGGGTTTCATGCAGTTGTCAGTAGGGTTTCATTCAGTTGTCAGTAGGGTTTCATGCAGTTGTCAGTAGGGTTTCATGCAGTTGTCAGTAGGTTTTCATGCAGTTGTCAGTAGGGTTTCATGCAGTTGTCAGTAGGGTTTCATGCAGTTGTCAGTAGGGTTTCATGCAGTTGTTATATGGGGAATGTTTTGAATTGACAACTATTGATCATCATCTCGGCTTCAAAGAATAGAATGGATCTTTATTAGACATTTAGGTGTAAATTCTTCTACAACATTACAATACGACAGTAGGGTTATATCAATACAACTGTAATACGGTGATGTTTGCTGCTATGTGAGGTCAGGAGTCTACTGTTTCTGCTGTTATGTAAGTCTGTCTCTTTGAGCCTTCTCTTCCCCTGTTCTTCTCTCATTGAAGCTGTCACAAAGAAACTATCTGGATTTAGACAGGGCCTGAGTCACAAAGACAAGTTCCCTGCACCTCACACACACACGCACACACACACGCACACACACACACACACACACACACACACACACACACACACACACACACACACACACACACACACACACACACACACACACACACACACACACACACACACACACACACACACACACACACACACACACGCTGTACACTTCGTTTAACACACCCACACAGAGAGAGAGATGGATGTACACACACATCTTTATTTCCACCCAGGAAGCGGTGTGTAGGGGTAAGAGAGTGGTGGTGGTGGCAGCTCTACTATCCTCAGGGTGGTGGAGCTGTGAAGCTGTACAAGACAGTTGATAGGAACTCAACATTCTGTAGCCATACAAATATCACTCCTCCACACATGCTACACGGCAGGCCTGGAGCTACTACAGTAGGTGAGCAGGATTTTTCTCCAGCCCTGCACTAACACAGATGATTCAGCTACACAAGGTTCTGCCCACCCTCCTCCTAGAGAGCTATTGGGTGAGCAGGCTTTTACTCCAGCCCTGCACTAACACAGATGATTCAGCTACACAAGGTTCTGCCCACCCTCCTCCTAGAGAGCTATTGGGTGAGCAGGCTTTTACTCCAGCCCTGCACTAACACAGATGATTCAGCTACACAAGGTTCTGCCCACCCTCCTCCTAGAGAGCTATTGGGTGAGCAGGCTTTTACTCCAGCCCTGCACTAACACAGATGATTCAGCTACACAAGGTTCTGCCCACCCTCCTCCTAGAGAGCTATTGGGTGAGCAGGCTTTTACTCCAGCTCTGCACTAACACAGATGATTCAGCTACACAAGGTTCTGCCCACCCTCCTCCTAGAGAGCTATTGGGTGAGCAGGCTTTTACTCCAGCCCTGCACTAACACAGATGATTCAGCTACACAAGGTTCTGCCCACCCTCCTCCTAGAGAGCTATTGGGTGAGCAGGCTTTTACTCCAGCCCTGCACTAACACAGATGATTCAGCTACACAAGGTTCTGCCCACCCTCCTCCTAGAGAGCTATTGGGTGAGCAGGCTTTTGCTTTAACATTTAGCTAATTACATTTCCGTGGTAGCAGCTGGGTTTGTGATGTAAGCACTGCAGCCATTTTGTGTCAAAACATTCCCCAGTCACCTCAAATGCTTTGAACCAGTACAGTAAAGCAGTTTCATTCACAATAAGATAAAGTGACATTAGCTAGTGGAAACTGATAGTGTACAGTCATTTTAATGTAAAAAACATTCCTCAGTCACCTCCACTGCTTTGATTGAGTACGTTAAAGCAGTTTAATTCACAATAAGACTGTCACGTCTACTCCTGCTCCCCCTCTCCGGTGCGCAACGTCGCCAGTCTACTAAGCACCGGTTCTGGCAACCCATCATTACCTAGACCTGGCAACCCTCATTACCTACACCTGGCAACCCTCATTACCTACACCTGGCAACCCTCATTACTCACACCTGGTAATCCTCATTAACCACACCTGGCAACCTTCATTACGCACATTTGGCAACCCTCATTACTCCTACCTGGCAACCTTCATTATGCACACCTGGCAACCTTCATTACACACACCTGGCAACCTTCATTACACACACCTGGCAACCTTCATTACTCACACCTGGCAACCTTAATTTTGCACATCTGGCAACCCTCATTCTGCACATCTGGCAACCTTCATTACTCACCTCTGGCAACCTTCATTACGCACACCTGGCAACCTTCATTACGCACCCCTGCGTCTCATCATTAGGCACACCTGGACTTCATCACTTCCCTGATTACTTCCCCTTTATTTAGCCCTCTGTTGTCCTGAGGTGTTATTGTTTTTTCTCTCACGTTGAGTTCGCTTCCCATGTTTGTTCCTTTGTATCTGTTCAGCATTAAACCTCACCTTCTGTACCGGCTGTCTAACTACCGGCTGCCTGACTACCGGCTGTCTGACTACCGGCTGCCTGACTACCGGCTGACTGACTACCGGCTGTCTGACTACCGGCTGTCTGACTACCGGCTGCCTGACTACCGGCTGTCTGACTACCGGCTGCCTGACTACCGGCCGTCTGACTACCGGCTGTCTGACTACCGGCTGCTTGACTACCGGCTGTCTGACTACCGGCTGCCTGACTACCGGCTGTCTGACTACCGGCTGTCTGACTACCGGCTGCTTGACTACCGGCTGTCTGACTACCGGCTGTCTGACTACCGGCTGCCTGACTACCGGCGTATACGTTACAAACACTAACTGACATAAGCAAGTGGAAACTGACAGTGTACAGACGGGGGGGGGGGGGGGGGAGTAAAACTAAAACTAAACCCTGCTGTGCCAACAATGGTTACTAATTATCACCGACCACTCCTTCTCTCTCTGGCTCTCGCTCTTAACGAGGGTTCTAACGATTGTTCAAACGAGGGGATGATTAACAGGAAAAGGGTTCCGAGAGTTTTCAGGAAGTTAGTCATCATTAAATGTGTGATAGAATGAACGGGGCAGAGCTCAGATAGACGTCCACATTGCTCCATCCTTTTGATCTTTTGATGTGTCAGAATTATGGACGGCAAACTCATGTTAACCTTTTATAATGGATAGAAATACACTATGATGGCTTATTTTGAGTTGTGCTTTTCTGGGATAACTTTAATCGTCTTGTGTTTGACTTGTGCTTTTTGGGGGTAACTTTAATCGTCTTGTGTTTGACTTGTGCCTTTTGGGGGGGTAACTTTAATCATCTTGTGTTTGACTTGTGCCTTTTGGGGGGGTAACTTTAATCATCTTGTGTTTGACTTGTGCCTTTTGGGGGGGTAACTTTAATCATCTTGTGTTTGACTTGTGCCTTTTGGGGGGTAACTTTAATCGTCTTGTGTTTGACTTGTGCCTTTTGGGGGGTAACTTTAATCGTCTTGTGTTTGACTTGTGCCTTTTGGGGGGTAACTTTAATCATCTTGTGTTTGACTTGTGCCTTTTGGGGGTAACTTTAATCGTCTTGTGTTTGACTTGTGCCTTTTGGGGGGGTAACTTTAATCATCTTGTGTTTGACTTGTGCCTTTTGGGGGGGTAACTTTAATCATCTTGTGTTTGACTTGTGCCTTTTGGGGGGGTAACTTTAATCATCTTGTGTTTGACTTGTGCCTTTTGGGGGGTAACTTTAATCGTCTTGTGTTTGACTTGTGCCTTTTGGGGGGGTAACTTTAATCATCTTGTGTTTGACTTGTGCCTTTTGGGGGGTAACTTTAATCGTCTTGTGTTTGACTTGTGCCTTTTGGGGGGTAACTTTAATCATCTTGTGTTTGACTTGTGCCTTTTGGGGGGGTAACTTTAATCATCTTGTGTTTGACTTGTGCCTTTTGGGGGGTAACTTTAATCGTCTTGTGTTTGACTTGTGCCTTTTGGGGGGTAACTTTAATCGTCTTGTGTTTGACTTGTGCCTTTTGGGGGTAACTTTAATCGTCTTGTGTTTGACTTGTGCCTTTTGGGGGTAACTTTAATCGTCTTGTGTTTGACTTGTGCCTTTTGGGGGTAACTTTAATCGTCTTGTGTTTGACTTGTGCCTTTTGGGGGTAACTTTAATCGTCTTGTGTTTGACTTGTGCCTTTTGGGGGTAACTTTAATCGTCTTGTGTTTGACTTGTGCCTTTTGGGGGGGTAACTTTAATCATCTTGTGTTTGACTTGTGCCTTTTGGGGGGGGTAACTTTAATCGTCATGTGTTTGAGTTGTGCTTTTTTTTAGATGTTATGTGACAGAGTTAAGAATGTACAGTAAACTCACTCCACAACTACCTTGACATTTGCTGGATGGAGATAAAATGAGATATTTTTCGGTAGCTCAAACAGTTGGTACTCTATGTAGTCAAGCAGTGTGAACAGAGGATGACAGGTTTGAATTCCAGACAGGGACAGGGATAAGGACAGGGTCAGGGAGAGGGACAGGGACGGGGACAGGGACAGGGACAGGGACAGGGACAAGGACAAGGACAAGGACAGGGACAAGGACAGGGAAAAGGAAAAGGACAGGGACAAGGATGGGGACAGGGACAGGGACAGGGACAATGACAAGGACAGGGACAGGGACAAGGACAGGGAAAAGGACAAGGTCAGGGACAGGGACAAGGGTCAAGGACAGGGGCAAGGACAAGGACAAGGACAGGGAAAAGGACAGGGACAAGGATGGGGACAGGGACAATGACAAGGACAGGGACAAGGACAGGGACAAGGACAAGGACAGGGTCAAGGACAGGGAAAGGATGGGGACAGGGACAGGGTCAATGACAAGGACAGGGACAGGGACAAGGGCGGGGACAGGGACAGGGATAAGGGCGGGGACAGGGACAGGGATAAGGGCGGGGACAGGGACAGGGCCAAGGACAGGGCCAAGGACAGGGCCAAGGACAGGGCCAAGGACAGGGCAAAGGTCCGGGACAAGGACAGGGACAAGGACAGGGACAAGGACAGGGACAAGGACAGGGACAGGGACAAGGACGGGGACAGGGACAGGGACAGGGACAGGGAAAAGGACAGGGACAAGGATGGGGACAGGGACAGGGACAATGACAAGGACAGGGACAGGGACAGGGACAGGGACAGGGACAAGGACGGGGAAAGGACAAGGACAGGGACAGGGACAGGGACAGGGACAGGGACAGGGACAGGGACAGGGACAGGGACAAGGACAGGGACAGGGACAGGGAAAAGGACAGGGACCAGGATGGGGACAGGGACAATGACAGGGACAGGGTCAAGGACAAGGACAGGGACAGGGACAGGGATAAGGACAGGGTCAAGGACAGGGACAAGGACAAGGACAGGGACAGGGAAAAGGACAGGGAAAAGGAAGGGGACAGGGACAGGCACAGGGACAATGACAAGGACAGGGACAAGGACAAGGACAAGGACAAGGACAGGGACAGGGACAAGGACAAGGACAAGGACAAGGACAAGGGCAGGGACATGGACAATGACAAGGACAGGGACAAGGACAGGGACAAGGACAGGGACAAGGACAGGGACAAGGACAGGGACAGGGACAAGATAAGGGACAATGACAAGGACAGGGACAATGACAAGGACAGGGACAGGGACAAGGACAAGGACAAGGACAAGGACAAGGACAGGGACAAGGACAAGGACAAGGACAGGGACAAGGACAGGGACAAGGACAGGGACAGGGACAGGGACAAGTACAAGGACAGGGACAAGGACAGGGACAGGGACAAGTACAAGGACAGGGACAAGGACAAGGACAGGGACAGGGACAAGGACAAGGACAAGGACAGGGACAGGGACAGGGACAAGGACAGGGACAGGACGGGGACAGGGAAAGGGACAAGTACAAGGACAGGGACAAGGACAAGGACAGGGACAGGGACAAGGACAAGGACAGGGACAAGGACAGGGACAGGGACAAGTACAAGGACAGGGACAAGGACAGGGACAGGGACAAGTACAAGGACAGGGACAAGGACAAGGACAGGGACAGGGACAAGGACAAGGACAAGGACAGGGACAGGGACAGGGACAAGGACAGGGACAAGGACAAGGACAGGGACAGGGAAAAGGACAGGGAAAAGGAAGGGGACAGGGACAGGCACAGGGACAATGACAAGGACAGGGACAAGGACAAGGACAAGGACAAGGACAGGGACAGGGACAAGGACAAGGACAAGGACAAGGACAAGGACAAGGGCAGGGACATGGACAATGACAAGGACAGGGACAAGGACA
>NW_022262710.1:12500-37500 GCF_002021735.2 Oncorhynchus kisutch | reverse complement strand
GCTATCAAACAGAGAGGGATGCTATGTTAGCTAACTGGCTATGGCTATCCAACACTGGAACTCTTCAAATCAAATCAAATGTTATTTGTCACATACACATGGTTAGCAGATGTTAATGCGAGTGTAGCGAAATGCTTGTGCTTCTAGTTCTGACAATGCAGTAATAACCAACAAGTAATCTAGCTAACAATTCCAAAACTACTACCTTATAGACACAAGTGTAAGGGGATAAAGAATATGTACATAAAGATATATGAATGAGTGATGGTACAGAGCGGCATAGGCAAGATACAGTAGATGGTATAGAGTACAGTATATACATATGAGATGAGTATGTAAACAAAGTGGCATAGTTAAAGTGGCTAGTGATACATGTATTACATAAAGATGCAGTAGATGATATAGAGTACAGTATATACATTAACATATGAGATGAATAATGTAGGGTATGTAAACATTATATTAGGTAGCATTGTTTAAAGTGGCTAGTGATATATTTTACATAATTTCCCATCAATTCCCATTATTAAAGTGGCTGGAGTCGAGTCAGTGTGTTGGCAGCAGCCACTCAATGTTAGTGGTGGCTGTTTAACAGTCTGATGGTCTTGAGATAGAAGTTGTTTTTCAGTCTCTCGGTCCCAGCTTTGATGCACCTGTACTGACCTCGCCTTCTGGATGATAGCGGGGTGAACAGGCAGTGGCTCGGGTGGTTGTTGTCCTTGATGATCTTTATGGCCTTCCTGTGACATCGGGTGGTGTAGGTGTCCTGGAGGGTAGGTAGTTTTCCCCCGGTGATGCGTTGTGCAGACCTCACTACCCTCTGGAGAGCCTTACGGTTGTGGGCGGAGCAGTTGCCGTACCAGGCGGTGATACAGCCCGACAGGATGCTCTCGATTGTGCATCTGTAGAAGTTTGTGAGTGCTTTTGGTGACAAGCCGAATTTCTTCAGCCTCCTGAAGTTGAAGAGGCGCTGCTGTGCCTTCTTCACGATGCTGTCTGTGTGGGTGGACCAATTCAGTTTGTCTGTGATGTGTACGCCGAGGAACTTAAAACTTACTACCCTCTCCACTACTGTCCCTTCAATGTGGATAGGGGGGTGTACCCTCTGCTGTTTCCTGAAGTCCACAATCATCTCCTTAGTTTTGTTGACGTTGAGTGTGAGGTTATTTTCCTGACACCACACTCCGAGGGCCCTCACCTCCTCCCTGTAGGCCGACTCCTCCCTTTAGGCCGTCTCTTCCAAGTCATGTTAAGCTTTTGGTTTTATTAATTATATATCCAACGGGGCCCACAAGTGTAACTGCTTACTGACTGTATACTGCATGAATTATAGCAGGTTTACTAACACGTTAGTTCTAGTAGCTACTGTATGTCGACTATGACGTGACAACGATGTAGGCTGTGTGTAGCGGTAATGAATGAAAACTCTGTTTGTATGTAGCTGCTATGAATGAAAACTCTGTTTGTATGTGGCTACTATGAATGAAAACTCTGTTTGTATGTGGCTACTATGAATGAAAACTCTGTATCAGGCTACTATGAATGAAAACTCTGTTTGTATGTAGCTGCTATGAATGAAAACTGTATGTGGCTGCTATGAAAGAAAACTCTGTTTGTATGTGGCTACTATGAAAGAAAACTGTTTGTATGTGGCTGCTATGAATGAAAACTCTGTTTGTATGTATGTAGCTGCTATGAATGAAAACTCTGTTTGTATGTAGCTTCTTACTCAAATTCCAAGATGGCGTAGCAGTCAGACATCTTTATCCTGTCGTGTCCCTTGTATATATCTTTTTACATCTTTTTCTTCGAATATCTTTTTCTTATATTTTCCTAATATATTTACTTCGGACCTGGAATCCCTCACCTACAGTACTGCATGTTGTAAACTGTCATTCATAGGCTAGGTTGTATCAACCTCACAATGGATACAGGGAACATTAGGGCATCCTGTAGTAGCCTGAACCTATCACTGTTACATTGAACTGGGTGAATGGAATATTTATTTAACCTTTATTTAACCAGGTAGGCAAGTTGAGAACAAGTTCTCATTTACAATTGCGACCTGGCCAAGATAAAGCAAAGCAGTTCGACAGATACAACGACACAGAGTTACACATGGAGTAAAACAAACATACAGTCAATAATACAGTATAAACAAGTCTATATACAATGTGAGCAAATGAGGTGAGAAGGGAGGTAAAGGCAAAAAAGGCCATGATGGCAAAGTAAATACAATATAGCAAGTAAAACACTGGAATGGTAGTTTTGCAATGGAAGAATGTGCAAAGTAGAAATAAAAATAATGGGGTGCAAAGGAGCAAAATAAATAAATAAATAAAAATTAAATACAGTTGGGAAAGAGGTAGTTGTTTGGGCTAAATTATAGGTGGGCTATGTACAGGTGCAGTAATCTGTGAGCTGCTCTGACAGTTGGTGCTTAAAGCTAGTGAGGGAGATAAGTGTTTCCAGTTTCAGAGATTTTTGTAGTTCGTTCCAGTCATTGGCAGCAGAGAACTGGAAGGAGAGGCGGCCAAAGAAAGAATTGGTTTTGGGGGTGACTAGAGAGATATACCTGCTGGAGCGTGTGCTACAGGTGGGAGATGCTATGGTGACCAGCGAGCTGAGATAAGGGGGGACTTTACCTAGCAGGGTCTTGTAGATGACATGGAGCCAGTGGGTTTGGCGACGAGTATGAAGCGAGGGCCAGCCAACGAAAGTGTACAGGTCGCAATGGTGGGTAGTATATGGGGCTTTGGTGACAAAACGGATTGCACTGTGATAGACTGCATCCAATTTGTTGAGTAGGGTATTGGAGGCTATTTTGTAAATGACATCGCCAAAGTCGAGGATTGGTAGGATGGTCAGTTTTACAAGGGTATGTTTGGCAGCATGAGTGAAGGATGCTTTGTTGCGAAATAGGAAGCCAATTCTAGATTTAACTTTGTATTGGAGATGTTTGATATGGGTCTGGAAGGAGAGTTTACAGTCTAACCAGACACCTAAGTATTTGTAGTTGTCCACGTATTCTAAGTCAGAGCCGTCCAGAGTAGTGATGTTGGACAGGCGGGTAGGTGCAGGTAGCGATCGGTTGAAGAGCATGCATTTAGTTTTACTTGTATTTAAGAGCAATTGGAGGCCACGGAAGGAGAGTTGTATGGCATTGAAGCTTGCCTGGAGGGTTGTTAACACAGTGTCCAAAGAAGGGCCGGAAGTATACAGAATGGTGTCGTCTGCGTAGAGGTGGATCAGGGACTCACCAGCAGCAAGAGCGACCTCATTGATGTATACAGAGAAGAGAGTCGGTCCAAGAATTGAACCCTGTGGCACCCCCATAGAGACTGCCAGAGGTCCGGACAGCAGACCGTCCGATTTGACACACTGAACTCTATCAGAGAAGTAGTTGGCGAGGCAATCATTTGAGAAACCAAGGCTGTCGAGTCTGCCGATGAGGATGTGGTGATTGACAGAGTCGAAAGCCTTGGCCAGATCAATGAATACGGCTGCACAGTAATGTTTCTTATCGATGGCGGTTAAGATATCGTTTAGGACCTTGAGCGTGGCTGAGGTGCACCCATGACCAGCTCTGAAACCAGATTGCATAGCAGAGAAGGTATGGTGAGATTCGAAATGGTCGGTAATCTGTTTGTTGACTTGGCTTTCGAAGACCTTAGAAAGGCACGGTAGGATAGATATAGGTCTGTAGCAGTTTGGGTCAAGAGTGTCCCCCCCTTTGAAGAGGGGGATGACCGCAGCTGCTTTCCAATCTTTGGGAATCTCAGACGACACGAAAGAGAGGTTGAACAGGCTAGTAATAGGGGTGGCAACAATTTCGGCAGATAATTTTAGAAAGAAAGGGTCCAAATTGTCTAGCCCGGCTGATTTGTAGGGGTCCAGATTTTGCAGCTCTTTCAGAACATCAGCTGAATGGATTTGGGAGAAGGAGAAATGGGGAAGGCTTGGGCGAGTTGCTGTTGGGGGTGCAGTGCTGTTGTCCGGGGTAGGAGTAGCCAGGTGGAAAGCATGGCCAGCCGTAGAAAAATGCTTATTGAAATTCTCAATTATGGTGGATTTATCAGTGGTGACAGTGTTTCCTATCTTCAGTGCAGTGGGCAGCTGGGAGGAGGTGTTCTTATTCTCCATGGACTTTACAGTGTCCCAGAACTTTTTTGAGTTAGTGTTGCAGGAAGCAAATTTCTGCTTGAAAAAGCTAGCCTTGGCTTTTCTAACTGCCTGTGTATAATGGTTTCTAGCTTCCCTGAACAGCTGCATATCACGGGGGCTGTTCGATGCTAATGCAGAACGCCATAGGATGTTTTTGTGTTGGTTAAGGGCAGTCAGGTCTGGGGAGAACCAAGGTCTATATCTGTTCCTGGTTCTAAATTTCTTGAATGGGGCATGTTTATTTAAGATGGTTAGGAAGGCATTTAAAAAAAATAACCAGGCATCCTCTACTGACGGGATGAGATCAATATCCTTCCAGGATACCCCGGCCAGGTCGATTAGAAAGGCCTGCTCGCAGAAGTGTTTCAGGGAGCGTTTTACAGTGATGAGTGGAGGTCGTTTGACCGCTGACCCATTACGGATGCAGGCAATGAGGCAGTGATCGCTGAGATCTTGGTTGAAGACAGCAGAGGTGTATTTAGAGGGGAAGTTGGTTAGGATGATATCTATGAGGGTGCCCGTGTTTAAGGCTTTGGGGAGGTACCTGGTAGGTTCATTGATAATTTGTGTGAGATTGAGGGCATCAAGTTTAGATTGTAGGATGGCTGGGGTGTTAAGCATGTTCCAGTTTAGGTCGCCTAGCAGCACGAACTCTGAAGATAGATGGGGGGCAATCAGTTCACATATGGTGTCCAGAGCACAGCTGGGGGCAGAGGGTGGTCTATAGCAGGCGGCAACGGTGAGAGACTTGTTTTTAGAGAGGCGGATTTTTAAAAGTAGAAGTTCAAATTGTTTGGGTACAGACCTGGATAGTAGGACAGAACTCTGCAGGCTATCTTTGCAGTAGATTGCAACACCACCCCCTTTGGCAGTTCTATCTTGTCTGAAAATGTTGTAGTTTGGAATAAATAATATGAATATGAATGACAGTCATCCATCATGATGTAATAGAAATAAGGCCATGCTCATTAAAACAAAGAATCATCCTCCCTCATCTGAAACGGCAGCGACCTCCACCGCTATGACTATAAGTGGGATTATTACACTGAACCCTTGATGTTGTTGTTCAGGTTGCTTCATTCCCTGGCTTTTTATTAAGCCCTATGCAATGTGATTATCTTGTTTTGTCACAGTCACTGCATCCTACATTTACTAGGGGTACTTATGAACACACACACACACACACACACACACACACACACACACACACACACACACACACACACACACACACACACACACACACACACACACACACACACACACACACACACACACACACACACACACACACACACACACACACACACACACACAGTGAAAGAGAAAGACGAGAGTCAAAGCTGTCCTCCCCCTAACTCTTCTTATATTGTACGCCCTTTCATTCTATACCCTTTCTACAACCTCCTCCCTTTCCTTCTATACCTTTTCTACTACCTCCTCCCTTTCATTCTATACCCTTTCTACTACCTCCTCCCTTTCCTTCTATACCTTTTCTACTACCTCCTCCCTTTCCTTCTATACCCTTTCTACTACTTCCTCCCTTTCCTTCTATACCCTTTCTACTACTTCCTCCCTTTCCTTCTATATACCTTTTCTACTACCTCCTCCCTTTCCTTCTATATACCTTTTCTACTACCTCCTCCCTTTCCTTCTATATACCTTTTCTACTACCTCCTCCCTTTCCTTCTATACCCTTTCTATTACCCTCTCCCTTTCATTCTATACCTTTTCTACTACCTCCTCCCTTTCCTTCTATATACCTTTTCTACTACCTCCTCCCTTTCCTTCTATACCCTTTCTATTACCCTCTCCCTTTCATTCTATACCTTTTCTACTACCTCCTCCCTTTCATTCTATACCTTTTCTACTACCTCCTCCCTTTCATTCTATACCCTTTCTACTACCTCCTCCCTTTCCTTCTATATACCTTTTCTAGTACCTCCTCCCTTTCCTTCTATATACCCTTTCTACTACCTCCTCCCTTTCCTTCTATACCCTTTCTACTACCTCCTCCCTTTCCTTCTATACCCTTTCTATTACCCTCTCCCTTTCATTCTCTAATGTCCTTTACGTCCTGTGATTTTTTTATTGTCCTGTATAGTAGCATAGGAGCCCCTCCCCCCCGAAGCATAGTCTACTGTAGCATAGTAGCCTCCCCCCGAAGCATATCCCTCCGAAGCACAGTTTACTGTAGCCCCTCCCCCCTCCGAAGCACACGTTACTGTAGCCCCTCCCCCCTCCGAAGCATAGTCTACTGTAGCCCCTCCCCCCTCCGAGGCATAGTCTACTGTAGCCCCTCCCCTTTCCGAGACATAGTCTACCGTAACCCCTCCCCCTTCCAAGGCATAGTCTACTGTAGCACCTCCCCCCTCTGAAGCATAGTCTACTGTAGCCCCTCCACTCTCTGAAGCATAGTCTCCTGTAGCCCCGCCCCCCTCCAACATATAGTCTCCTGTAGCCCCTCCCCCCCTGAAGCATAGTCTACTGTAGCCCCTCCCCTCTCTGAAGCATAGTCTCCTGTAGCCCCGCACCCCTCCAACATAGTCTCATGTAGCCCCTCCCCTCTCTGAAGCATAGTCTACTGTAGCCCCTCCCCTCTCTGAAGCATAGTCTCCTGTAGCCTACTGATGTTACATGTGTGATTCAGAAATTAGGGAGAGAGATGTTAAATTAGAGAAGAATGGATTAACTTTTTCAATGTTAAGGGTACTATAGTTATCACGTTTCACATTGCATTCATTAACTACAAAAAGGTAAGACGTTTTAATTTTGGTGCCGCTCTGCATACACAAACTTGTTAGTTAGCTGGCTCTGGTCCAACGTTAAGCCAACTCTCTGAAGTACAAAGACATTCACAGTTCCTTCATAGAAGCCGCTCCTCCGTAGGTTTACTTCTGTGGGCTGGATTATTCATGTTTTAATTCGTGTCTCTACCTCTCTCTCTCTCTCTCTCTCTCTCTCTCTCTCTCTCTCTCTCTCTCTACCTCTCTCTCTCTCTTTACCTCTCTCTACCTCTCTCTCTCTACCTCTCTCTCTCTCTCTCTCTACCTCTCTCTCTCTACCTCTCTCTCTCTCTCTACCTCTCTCTCTCTACCTCTCTCTCTCTACCTTTCTCTCTCTACCTCTCTCTCTCTACCTCTCTCTACCTCTCTCTCTACCCCTCTCTACCTCTCTCTAACTCTCTCTAACTCTCTCTCTCTACCTCTCTCTACCTCTCTCTCTCTCTACCTCCTCTCTCACTACCTCTCTCTCTCTACCTCTCTCTCTCTCTCTCTCTCTCTCTACCTCTCTCTCTCTACCTCTCTCTCTCTACCTCTCCCTCTCTACCGCTCTCTCTCTACCTCTCTCTCTCTACCTCTCTCTCTCTCTACCTCTCTCTCTCTACCTCTCTCTACCTCTCTCTCTCTACCTCTCTCTCTCTACCTCTCTCTACCTCTCTCTCTCTCTCTCTCTACCTCTCTCTCTCTACCGCTCTCTCTCTACCTCTCTCTCTCTACACCTCTCTCTACCTCTCTCTACCTCGCTCTCTCTCTACCTCTCTCTCTACCTCTCTCTCTCTACCTCTCTCTCCCTACCTCTCTCTCTCTCTCTACCTCTCTCTCTCTACCTCTCTCTCTCTACCTCTCTACCTCTCTCTACCTCTCTCTACCTCTCTCTCTCTACCTCTCTCTACCTCTCTCTCTCTCTCTACCTCTCTCTCTCTACCGCTCTCTCTCTACCTCTCTCTCCCTACCTCTCTCTCTCTCTCTACCTCTCTCTCTCTACCTCTTTACCTCTCTCTACCTCTCTCTACCTCTCTCTCTCTCTACCTCTCTCTCTCTATCTCTCTCTCTCTCTCTCTCTCTCTCTCTCTCTCTCTCTACCTCTCTCTCTCTACCTCTCTCTCTCTACCTCTCTCTACCTCTCTCTCTCTCTACCTCTCTACCTTTCTCTCTCTCTCTACCCCTCTATCCATAGCAGAAATTACTCCAGTGAGACTTCCGAAGCCCTTAAACCAAAGACTACTTCCATAACAGTGTGTGTGTGTGTGTCCGTTCAGCCGACCGTGACAGTAACAGTTCTGTTCACCCAGTCAGGCCCATCGCCTCCACTTGCCTTTTATTCAGCCCTTATTAACTGTGTCCATGTGGCACTAGGCTACACACACACACACACACACACACACACACACACACACACTCACGCACACACACGCACACACACACACACACACACACACACACACACACACCCCTGTCCTCCCCAGTGTCTCTGTCCTCTGGGCTAAAACCTCCATGGCACAATGAGCTGGCCGAGAAGATTGCATTACCAAGTGAGTCAAACTGACTGTGATCTTCTGGGTCTCACGGTGTGTGTGTTTGTGTGTACTTCCATGTACCCGATAGGCCTTCACCATACAGGGACACGAGGAGGACGGAGTGATGAGCTCTGACAGCTCCAACAGAGGGAAGGAAGGAAGACGGAAAGGAGAGGAAGAAAGGGGATGATATAGGGGACTGGTCCACAGAGCATCTCAGCAGCCGTCCCCACGAGGCACGGATCTCAAATCAACCGTGACCCTTTGAACCCCTGACATGTGCATAGTGGATGCATTGAGCTTGATCTGAAAGAAACGAGTGTAAGCAATACGTTAGTATCCTGGTTCAACATCTTTTTTTGTGCTGTTTGGCCAACACAAACAGATATGGAACCAGGCTATGAATGAATGTGAGGACCTCTGCCAAAGACGCCATATTGGCTTAATTAATACAGATCAACAGTGAGAGGCTATCAAATAGAGTGTAGGGGTCAGGGGTCAGGGGTAGGGATTGATTTAGAGATTGATTTTCTTGAAGATGGATGCGCAATCAAAAGAAGATGATTAATTTATTATTTGTGTGTGTAGGAGTGTGTTGGTGCTAACTACCCCTTAAGGATCTGGTGTAGTACGTGGTTGGCCAATGCCAACTACCCCTTAAGGGTCTGGTGTAGTACGTGGTTGGCCAATGCCAACTGCCCCTTAAGGGTCTGGTGTAGTACGTGGTTGGCCAAAGCCAACTGCCCCTTAAGGGTCTGGTGTAGTACGTGGTTGGCCAAAGCCAACTGCCCCTTAAGGGTCTGGTGTAGTACGTGGTTGGCCAATGCCAACTGCCCCTTAAGGGTCTGGTGTAGTACGTGGTTGGCCAATGCCAACTACCCCTTAAGGGTCTGGTGTAGTACGTGGTTGGCCAAAGCCAACTACCCCTTAAAGGTCTGGTGTAGTACGTGGTTGGCCAATGCCAACCACCCCTTAAGGGTCTGGTGTAGTACGTGGTTGGCCAATGCCAACTGCCCCTTAAGGGTCTGGTGTGGTACGTGGTTGGCCAATGCCAACTACCCCTTAAGGGTCTGGTGTAGTACGTGGTTGGCCAATGCCAACTGTCCCTTAAGGGTCTGGTGTAGTACGTGGTTGGCCAATGCCAACTACCCCTTAAGGGTCTGGTGTAGTACGTGGTTGGCCAATGCCAACTACCCCTTAAGGGTCTGGTGTAGTACGTGGTTGGCCAATGCCAACTGCCCCTTAAGGGTCTGGTGTAGTACGTGGTTGGCCAAAGCCAACTACCCCTTAAGGGTCTGGTGTAGTACGTGGTTGGCCAATTCCAACTGTCCCTTAAGGGTCTGGTGTAGTACGTGGTTGGCCAATGCTTTAACGTGATACGTGGTGGATGTTTAAAGCAGAGTTAGGGGATCACTGGTGTGGGTCCTGTTTCCATTATGTGGCCTGGGATCACTGGTGTGGGGTTCTGTTTCCATTATGTGGCCTGGGATCACTGGTGTGGGTTCAGTTTCCTTTATGTGGCCTGGGATCACAGGTGTGGGTTCTGTTTCCGTTATGTGGCCTGGGATCACTGGTGTGGGTTCTGTTTCCGTTATGTGACCTGGGATCACAGGTGTGGGTTCTGTTTCCGTTATGTGACCTGGGATCACAGGTGTGGGTTCTGTTTCCGTTATGTGACCTGGGATCACAGGTGTGGGTTCTGTTTCCGTTATGTGGCCTGGGATCACAGGTGTGGGTTCTGTTTCCGTTATGTGACCTGGGATCACAGGTGTGGGTTCTGTTTCCGTTATGTGACCTGGGATCACAGGTGTGGGTTCTGTTTCCGTTATGTGGCCTGGGATCACAGGTGTGGGTTCTGTTTCCGTTATGTGACCTGGGATCACAGGTGTGGGTTCTGTTTCCGTTATGTGACCTGGGATCACAGGTGTGGGTTCTGTTTCCGTTATGTGACCTGGGATCACAGGTGTGGGTTCTGTTTCCGTTATGTGACCTGGGATCACAGGTGTGGGTTCTGTTTCCGTTATGTGACCTGGGATCACAGGTGTGGGCTCTGTTTCCGTTATGTGGCCTTTGTAACCATGACAACGATCAAACACTGCTGATCCTGTCTTATTTGGGGAGAAATAGTGCATTGATTCCAAATACTGTTAACTATTATTTCATTTAATATACAATGATGAATCTTTATTTGTATATTCATATTCCTAAGGGGGGACAGCCGTGTAGGTCGTTGTACCTCTCCTGAACATGGAGATTTATTTGGTCTTTTCATTCTCATCATCTTATTGTTTTAGCATTTTTCTTATGTGCAAAATGAAAAATACATGTGTTAATGACATCTCAGAACCTCTACCTACACAGGATCACCATACTGCTACAGTCTATTACCAGACACCATACTGCTACAGTCTATTACCAGACACCATACTGCTACAGTTTAATACCAGACACCATACTGCTACAGTCTATTAACAGACACCACACTGCTACAGTTTAATACCAGACACCATACTGCTACAGTCTATTACCAGACACCATACTGCTACAGTCTAGCTACAGTCAATGAACAGACACCATACTGCTACAGTTTATTACCAGACACCATACTGCTATAGTCTATTACCAGACACCATACTGCTACAGTCTATTACCAGACACCATACTGCAACAGTCTAGCTACAGTCAATGAACAGACACCATACTGCTACAGTCAATGAACAGACACCATACTGCTACAGTCTATAAACAGACACCATACTGCTACAGTCTAGCTACAGTCTATAAACAGACACCATACTGCTACAGTCTATTAGCAGACACCATACTGCTACAGTCTATTACCAGACACCATACTGCTAGAGTCAATGAACAGACACCATACTGCTACAGTCAATGAACAGACACCATACTGCTACAGTCTATAAACAGACACCATACTGCTACAGTCTAGCTCCAGTCTACAAACAGACACCACACTGTTACAGTCTAGCTACAGTCAATGAACAGACACCATACTGCTACAGTCTATAAACAGACACCATACTGCTACAGTCTAGCTACAGTCTATAAACAGACACCATACTGCTACAGTCTAGCTACAGTCTATAAACAGACACAATACTGCTACAGTCTAGCTACAGTCAACGAACATACACCATACTGCTACAGTCTATTAACAGACACCATACTGCTACAGTCTAGCTACAGTCTATGAACAGACACCATACTGCTACAGTCTAGCTACCGTCTATTAACAGACACCATACTGCTACAGTCTATAAACAGACACCATACTGCTACAGTCTATAAACAGACACCATACTGCTACAGTCTAGATACAGTCTATTAACAGACACCATACTTCTACAGTCTAGCTACAGTCTATAAACAGACACAATACTGCTACAGTCTAGCTACAGTCAATGAACAGACACCATACTGCTACAGTCTAGCTACAGTCTATAAACAGACACCATACTGCTACAGTCTAGCTACAGTCAATGAACAGACACCATACTGCTACAGTCTATAAACAGACACCATACTGCTACAGTCTAGCTACAGTCTATAAACAGACAACATACTGCTGCAGTCTAGCTACAGTCAATGAACAGACACCATACTGCTACAGTCTATGAACAGACACCATACTGCTACAGTCTATAAACAGACACCATACTGCTACAGTCTAGCTACAGTCTATAAACAGACACCATACTGCTACAGTCTAGCTACAGTCTATGAACAGACACCATACTGCTACAGCCTAGCTACAGTCTATTAATAGACACCATACTGCTACAATCTATAAACAGACACCATACTGCTACAGTCTATAAACAGACACCATACTGCTACAGTCTAGATAAAGTCTATTAACAGACACCATACTTCTACAGTCTAGCTAGTCTATAAACAGACACAATACTGCTACAGTCTAGCTACAGTCAATGAACAGACACCATACTGCTACAGTCTAGCTACAGTCTATAAACAGCGACCATACTGCAACAGTCTATAAACAGACACCATTCTTCTACAGTATAGCTACAGTCTATAAACAGACACCATACTGCAACAGTCTATAAACAGACACCATAGTGCTACAGTCTATAAACAGTACAGATCAGTGAGATGCTTTTCATATTTTGGGAGAAATATTGCATTTATTCCAAATCCATAAAGTAGTGCATCCATACTATACAGAAAGCAGGAGACATCGGTACCAAAGTGACAGTCACTTGAGTGCGAGGTGTGCATTGCTAATTAAACAAACAACGAAAAGCCTTAATGCGTTGTGGATTAATGACAATAACCATACAAAAACAACTTATCCTAAAATCTGACAGTACTGTATAGTCATATAATTATAATTATTATAGAATTGTCTTATAGTAAGTATATATAGATGCGGTGGCCCTGGTCACCCATTGGCAGCATCCCAAATGGCACCCTATTCCCTATATAGTGCACTGTTTGTGACCAGGGCCCATAGTGCTGCCCACAGGGCTCTGTCAAAAGCAATGCACTATGTAAGGTATAGGGTGCCAATTGGGAGCCATTCTAAATCCATCATGCAGGATCTACGCATTGTATTTCAGGAGATCGTTGAATCCAGAAATGTAATTAAAAAGAATGAATAAAAAACACAAATGAATCGTCATGGAATCGGATGACAGAAATCCCTTAGATGAATGAATATCTGTATAGAAGAGGAAGCTGCTATTTCTGGATGGAAACCGTTCAGGCTAATTTAATCTGGCACGTATTTACAGAGGCCTTGCCAATTATTCCTTCTAGAACATTGATAAGAACAGCGTCGTTGTCGTGTTCTAAATCACATGGATGGATTCTAATCGCCTGACCGGCAAGAACGGGATTTCTGATTGGTTGGTTGTAGTTTTTTTTACAACAATGCACTGTGTCATGTCAATCTGATTGGTTGAGACACAATAGCACAATAACCGGGATTGGTTCACGACAGAAACCTGATTTATGTGATTGGTAATTGGTTATGACTCACATCCAGCGACTCTGATTGGTTCTTGGTTCTAACTCATACCCGGCGACTCCGATTGGTGACTGTTGATTGGTTCTTGCTGTCTACAATATATACAGTATGATTGTGTCATTTATTTATTTAGAATTTTCAACACAAAGCCAACAAGTCCATTTGGTGGCGATGGACTGACAACACTGATTGGTGACTGGTCGAGACGTGGAGGCAGCCGGTGGTGTCAGTGAGCCCTTATTGGTTCTGGGTTATGACAGGAAGCCAATGACAGGCTGCAGGAAGAGGCCGAGGGTTCCGAGGATGCACACTGTCACAAACACCCACAGGAAGATTCTGTCTATCACCATGGCAACGTACTTCCAATCATCCTCCACCTGAGAGAGAGGGATGGATGGAGGGATGAAGGGAGGGAGAGAGGGAGAGAGAAAGGGATGGATGAGGGATGAAGGGAGGGAGAGAGGGAGGGAGAGAGAGAGGGATGGATAGAGGGATGAAGGGAGGGAGAGAGGGAGAGAGAGATGGATGGATGGAGGGATGAAGGGAGGGAGAGAGGGAGAGAGAGAGGGAGAGAGAGAGGGATGGATGGAGGGATGAAGGGAGGGAGAGAGAGAGGGATGGATAGAGGGATGAAGGGAGGGAGAGAGGGAGAGAGAGATGGATGGATGGAGGGATGAAGGGAGGGAGAGAGGAAGAGAGAGAGGGATGGATGGAGGGATGAAGGGAGGGAGAGAGGGAGAGAGAGAGGGATGATGGAGGGATGAAGGGAGGGAGAGAGGGAGAGAGAGAGGGATGGATGGAGGGATGAAGGGAGGGAGAGAGGGAGAGAGGGATAGATGGATGGAGGAATGAAGGGAGGGAGAGAGGGAGAGAGAGGGATGGATGGAAGGATGAAGGGAGGGAGAGAGAGAGAGAGAGGGATGGATGGAGAGGCAGCGATGAAAAGGAGAAAAGGACATGATTTTGGACCATGAAGGAAGGAGGAGGGTTGGGTAAACAGTGAGGATGAGAAGAAAGAAAGAGAGGTAAAACTGAGTTGACTACTTGTGGAAGCATCCCCCTACTATAACTGACAGATAGAACATTAGTATGTTAATGGTATTCATCAGTGTCAGAATCACACACACACACACACACACACACACACACACACACACACAGCCTGACAAAGCTGATTGAGAAGAGAAGTACTTTACACATCAAAGACAGCTTTCCCCCCAAGGGGAGAGTTCAACCTCAGAAGACAACACAAAGAACACGGGACTTATTTTTCACTAAAGTCTTGTAACTATTTTCTCTTGTATTGTCCAGAGAGAGAACTTTTTAAAACTCATTAGAGATATGAAACAGTGTTCCATCCAACAATGCTCCACTTGGTTGATATTATAAACAAAGGAGTATCTCAGCCTGTCTCAGCCTCCAGTATTTATGCTGCAGTAGTTTATGTGTCGGGGGGCTAGGGTCAGTTTGTTATATCTGGAATACTTCTCCTGTCCTATTCGGTGTCCTGTGTGAATTTAAGTGTGCCCTCTCTAATTCTCTCTTTCTCTCTTTTTTTCTCTCTCTCTCTCGGAGGACCTGAGCCCTAGGACCATGCCTCGGGACTACCTGAGTCATCAGACTCCTTGCTGTCCCCAGTCCACCTGGCCGTGCTGCTGCTCCAGTTTCAACTGTTCTGCCTGTGATTATTATTATTTGACCATGCTGGTCATTTATGAACATTTGAACATCCTGGCCATGTTCTGTTATAATCTCCACCCGGCACAGCCAGAAGAGGACTAGCCACCCCACATAGCCTGGTTCCTCTCTAGGTTTCTTCCTAGATTTTGGCCTTTCTAGGGAGTTTTTCCTAGCCACCGTGCTTCTACACCTGCATTGCTTGCTGTTTGGGGTTTAAGGCTGGGTTTCTGTACAGCACTTTGAGATATCAGCTGATGTACGAAGGGCTATATAAAATAAATTTGAATTTGAGTATCAACAAACAATGGGTGAGCATCCTGAAAAGCAGAGTAGCGAACATGATCTTTGTTTTGAAGACCCAGTGCGAGAGAAAACTATTCCTTCAATGTACGCTAACAGAGCTTTGTATGGGCTAACTGTACATACCTTCTTGGCCTTGGTTAAAGCTAAAGCTTTTTATTGTTAGCCGAAGCTTAAGCTTTTTGTTGTTTGCCTAAATTAAATCTATTTCTATATTGTGCGCTAATGAAGCGAACATATACTGTACGCTAATGCTTGCCCCCACCCAGTCACATTGTTGACCTTGTCGTTAGTGGAAGATATTTGTTATTAGCTGAAGTTAAACCAATTTCTCCATTGCACGCTAATAAAGCTGATGGTAGCAGCTAATGCTAGCCCACCCACTCACCTCTTTGGCATTTTTTAAGCTAAAGCGATTTGTTTTTAGTCAAAGCTGAACCTATTTCCCCATTGTGCGCTAACAAAGCTAACATATACACCAATTCTAGTCCACCCTATAACCTATTTGGCCTTGGTTTTTAGCTGTATTGTAAGAGTTCTCTGAATAAACGCATGTGCTCAATGACAGACAAAATGTCGCTCACCTCTTTGGCCTGATAAAGCTAAAGTTAGTTGGTGTTTACCCAAAGTTAAACCTACTGTATTTCTCCATTGAACTCCAACAAACCTAACTTGCAGGCCCACCCACTCACCTCTTTGGCCTTGTTGAAGGTAAAGCTAGTTGGTGTTAATTAAGCTAAACCTAATGCATTTCTCCATTGCAGGCTAACACTAGCTTGCCACTCACCTCTTTGGCCTTGTTGAAGGTAAAGCTAGTTGGTGTTAATTAAGCTAAACCTAATGTATTTCTCCATTGCAGGCTAACACTAGCTTGCCACTCACCTCTTTGGCCTTGTTGCGGCTCCTCATGTTCTCGGCGATGTACTTGACGCTCTCGATGGCCTGTTTAATCTCCGGGGACAGGACGGAGAAGGCCACCACCGTGTTGATGCTCTGAGGACTCAGCTGGCGGCTCAGTTTCCCCGGATCTGTTGTCTCTAGGGTCTCCTTCCCATGTTGGCAGGGGCAAGGGCACTTCTTTCCCCCTCTTTCTCCACATCCTCCCTCAGTCAGTTTGTTGTCTCCGAACTCCAGGCAGTTCCCTCCCTGCTGGGAATTGAAGAGAATGGAATGGAATGGAAAATAATAGAGTAGAATAGAATAGAGTAGAATAGAATGCAATGGAATGGAAAATAATCGAGTAGAATAGAATAGAGTAGAATAGAATAGAGTAGAATAGAATGCAATGGAATGGAAAATAATCGAGTAGAATAGAATAGAGTAGAATAGAATGCAATGGAATGGAAAAGAATCGAGTAGAATAGAATAGAGTAGAATAGAATGAAATGGAATGGAAAAGAATAGAGTAGAATAGAATAGAATAGAGTAGAATAGAATAGAGTAGAATAGAATAGAATAGAGTAGAATAGAATAGAGTAGAATATAATATAATTCATAAGGTTTCTAGAAATCCCAGTTGAAGGATTCCTGCATGTCCTGCTTATTTGATCCTGACTCCAGGAAAGTCCCCAGATATTTGCAACCCTAATCCAGAGGCTAAAGATTTACTCAGTGTATTAATCTCCCCCACGTGTTAACCTCTACCATTATGGGAATACATCAGGGACTAGGTGGAACAACAAAAATGAACATTGATACTTGAAGGAATTAAACCATTCAATTATCTATTGATCAATTCATCAATCCCTCCCTCCCAACACCAACCCAACCAGCCAACCCACCAACCCAACCACCCACCCGCCAGCCAACAAACCAGACAACCCACCAACCACCCAATATGCCAACCAGCCAGCTAACCAACCAACCAGCCAACCCACCAACCCAACCACCCACCCGCCAGCCAACAAACCAGACACCCACCAACCACCCAATATGCCAACCAGCCAGCTAACCAACCAACCAACCAACCAACCAACAAACCAACCAGCCAACCCACCAACCACCCAATATGCCAACCAGCCAGCTAACCAACCAACCAGCCAACCCACCAACCCAACCACCCACCCGCCAGCCAACAAACCAGACACCCACCAACCACCCAATATGCCAACCAGCCAGCTAACCAACCAACCAACCAACAAACCAACCAGCCAACCCACCAACCCAACCACCCACCCGCCAGCCAACAAACCAGACACCCACCAACCACCCAATATGCCAACCAGCCAGCTAACCAACCAACCAACCAACAAACCAACCAGCCAACCCACCAACCCAACCACCCATCCGCCAGCCAACAAACCAGACACTCACCAACCACCCAATATGCCAACCAGCCAGCTAACCAACCAACCAACAAACCAACCAACCAACCAACCAACAAACCAACCAACCAACCAACCAACCAACCAACAAACCAACCAACCAACCAACCAACCAATCAGCCAACCAATCAGCCAACCAATCAGCCAACCAACCCACCCACCAACCAATCAGCTAACCAGCCAACCAACCAACCCACCCAAAAAACAACCGCCCGCCCACCAACTCACCGTCAGACTATTCTTCCTCTTCTTTCCTCCTTTCCCTCCTCCACCTCCTCCTCCTCCTCTCTCCTCCCCGCTGTCTGAACAGAGGGCCTTGCCGTCCTGGTCTATGGGCCGTCTCATCAGCATGACTCTGGGTAGCACCCTGATGGTCACAGAACAATTAACAGTACTTCAGAGTATTGTAAATATAATAATTATATGCATATTATAGTATTGTATAGTAGTGTATAGTATAGTAGTGCATTGTATAGTATTGTATTTTTTCTATAGTATTGTATAGTAGTGTATAGTATATTAGTGCATTGTATAGTATTGTATAGGCATTGTATTGCATTGGCATTGTATTGTATAGTACTGTATTTCATTGTATAGTATTGTATTGTATTGCATTGCATTGCATAGTAGTAGTGTATATTATTGTATTATATTGGTATTGGTATTGGTATTGTATTCTATAGCATTGTATTGTATAGGTATTGTATTCTATAGTAATGCATTAAATAGTATTGGTATTGTATTGTATTTTATTGTATAGTATTGTATTGTGTAGGTATTGTATTGTATAGTATTGTATTGTATAGGTAGTACACTGAAGAACAACAAGCACAGAAAACAAAATAAATTAGAATCTACACTGATACAAAACACTAAGAACACCTTCCTAATATTGGGTTGGTCTAAGAGTTGGGCTGAGAGTTGGGCTGAGACTTGGTCTGAGAGTTGGGAGTTGGGCTAAGTGTTGGGCTAAGTGTTGGGCTAAGAGATGGGAGTTGAGCTAAGAGTTGGTCTAACAGTTGATCTAACAATTGGTCTAAGAGTCGGGCTGTGAGTTGGTCTAACAGTTGGTCTAAGAGCTGAGAGTTGAGCTGAGAGTTGGGTTAACAGTTGGTCTAAGAGTTGGAAGTTGAGCTGAGAGTTGAGTTAACAGTTGGTCTAAGAGTTGAGCTAACAGTTGAGCTAACAATTGGTCTAAGAGTCGGGCTGTGAGTTGGTCTAACAGTTGGTCTAAGAGCTGAGAGTTGTGCTAACAGTTGGTCTAAGAGTTGAGCTAACAGTTGAGCTAACAGTTGGTCTAACAGTTGGTCTAAGAGTTGAGCTAACAGTTGAGCTAACAGTTGGTCTAACAGTTGGTCTAAGAGTTGAGCTAACAGTTGAGCTAACAGTTGGTCTAACAGTTGGTCTAAGAGTTTGGAGTTGAGCTGAGAGTTGAGCTAACAGTTGGTCTAAGAGTTGAGATAACATTTGGTCTAACAGTTGGTCTAACAGTTGGTCTAACAGTTAGTCTAAGAGTTGAGCTAAGAGTTGGTCTAACAGTTGGTCTAACAGTTGGTCTAACAGTTGGTCTAAGAGTTGGTCTAACAGTTGGTCTAACAGTTGGTCTAAGAGTTGAGATAACAGTTGGTCTAACAGTTGGGAGTTGAGCTGAGAGTTGAGCTGAGAGTTGGTCTAAGAGTTGAGCTAACAGTTGAGCTACGCGTTGGTCTAAGAGTTGAGCTAATTCTCTCTCTTACCTGAGGAAGACGGACCTGACCCAGCCCGGCATGGTGTGGGTCATTGGTGTACGATAGTGTACGTTTAAGACGAACACGGTGATGACGATGGAGAGAGTGACGAAGATCATAGTGAAGAGGAGGTACTCCCCGATGAGGGGGATGACCAGGGAGGTGGACGGGATGGTCTCAGTGATCACCAGAAGGAACACAGTGAGGGAGAGGAGGACAGAGATACAGAGGGTCACCTGTTGGGTGGGTAAGAGGGAGGAGAGAGAGAGAGAGAGAGAGAGAGAGAGAGAGAGAGATGAACGCTGTAAGAGGCCCAGCATGTGTTGTTTATTGACCTAGGAGGAAGCAATTATTATTTAATTCCATTGCATGTACACCACACACACAATTCCACCAACACCATCATCACCCAGAACCAACGTTGGTTGATTTAGTCCGAGCATTCACACCAATCCCACTGAAGCTAACATTGTCCAATATTTCACATGGTGGCTCATTCTGAACACACAACAAATTGACTGCAGAGCCCGATAACAGAACTCGTCCCTCATTTACTGGGTGCTAGGCAGATTAAAAAATAATAATAATATAACTATAATAATAATTATAAACTGGGTGGTTCGAGCCCTAATTTCTGATTGGCTGACAGCCGTGGTATATATATCACACCATATACCACGGGTATGACAAAACATGTATTTTTACTGCTCTAATTACGTTGATAACCAGTTCATAATAGCAATAAGGCACCTCTGGTTTGTTGTATATGGCCAATATATCACGGCCCTTAGCTGTGGTATATTGGCCATATACCACACCCCCTCGTGCCTTATTGATTGAATATAATATAATAAAACGAGTAGTTTTCTATAATAATGTAACATATAACATATCTCATGTAGCAGACACTTTTATCGATGGCAACTTACAGTAGTTCATGTGAAGTAGGGTCTGCACACTCAGTTTCTCCGACACATGACCCTGTGTTGGTGGATTTGAGTGGGCGGACCCTACTTCATTACTATAGCAACATGCTTTAGCATTATTACAGTGCCTATAGGAAGTATTCATCCCCCTTGGACTTTTTCCACATTTTGTTGTGTTTCAACCTGGAATTCAAACGCATTTCATTGAGATCTCCTTGTCACTGACTTTGACAGGAAGTTATTTTTTATTGTCAAAAGAGAATTCGACAAATGTTAATGATTAATAAAAAATGAAAAACTGTTCAAATAAGTACAAAATTTGTCATTTTTTAAGGACAATTTCTACAAGATCTTCATTTTATAATTTGTAGCAATTCATCATTTGTAATTGGTTTAATTTCCTTGACTGCAGAATGTATAAAATATAAAATGGCAGTTTTCACATACTATATACTGTAGATGCTGGTTTGTTGCTGGAGATAATGGAAAATAGATTGTAACACAACAACATGACAACATACATGACCACAAAGATGTTCAACACAGTCAACACAACAAGATGTGGTAAAGTCCAAGGGGTGTGGACACTTCCTGCAGGCACCGTACCTTCTCTCCGCAGTCGGAGGGCAGGTAGAAGACCAGGACTGTTAAAAAAGAGATGAGGAGACAGGGGATGATGAGGTTGATGGTGTAGAAGAGAGGCAGGCGTCTGATGTAGAAGGAGTAGGTGATGTCTGGGTAGATCTCCTCGCAACAGTTGTACTTGATGTCGTGCTTGTAGCCCGGAGCATCGATGATCTCCCACTCGCCGCTCTCCCAGAAGTCTTTGAGGTTGACCTGAGGTAGGTGACACCGGGTTTATTGAGGGCTTGATTCTGAGTAGTTATTTCATAAACATGCATTCATCTTGGTTGGATTACACAATTCTGGAGAACGGATTCAGTGACTGAGATTTAGATTAAAAGACTTCCAATAGTCAAGAATTGAACACTGGACAAGACTGTAACTACCAATAGGATACCACAAAATTGGGGAGAAAAAGGGGTAAAAAAAACAACAAAGATTTGAACACTACCCATAATTCCTTTATAGCTCCACAAAATGGTGTATCAGAAAATGGATGTGCAAATATTTTTCTAACCTTTGACCCAATGAGCACCAGGTCGATCTTGGCCTTGTCGTAGGTCCAGGAGCCAAACTTCATGGAGCAGTTCTGGTAGTCAAAGGGGAAGTAGGTGATGTCCATGGGGCAGGAGGACTTAAAGATGGCAGGGGGAACCCAGGTGACTGTACCGTCAAACTTCAACAGAGCTTTGGTCTTATCTTCAACCAGGAAGTCTCCCACAGCACTGAAGTGGAGAGAGGGGAAAGAGGGAGATTTATTTTAACCAGGTAGGCTAGTTGAGAACAAGTTCTCATTTACAACTGCGACCTGGCCAAGATAAAGCATAGCAGTGTGAACAGACAACAACACAGAGTTACACATGGAGTAAACAATAAACAAGTCAATAACACAGTAGAGAAAAAAAAGAAAGAGTCTATATACATTGTGTGCAAAAGGCATGAGGAGGTAGGAGAATAATGACAATTTAGCAGATTAACACTGGAGTGATAAATGATCAGATCGTCATGTGCAGGTATAGATACTTGTGTGCAAAAGAGCAGAAAAGTAAATAAATAAAAACAGTATGGGATGAGGTAGGTAAATTGGGTGGGCTATTTACCGATGCGCTATGTACAGCTGCAGCGATCGGTTAGCTGCTCAGATAGCAGATGTTTAAAGTTGGTGAGGGAGATAAAAGTCTCCAACTTCAGAGATTTTTGCAATTCGTTCCAGTCACAGGCAGCAGAGAACTGGAAGGAAAGGCAGCCAAATGAGGTGTTGGCTGTAGGGACGATCAGTGAGATACACCTGCCGGAGCACGTGCTACGGGTGGGTGTTGCCATCGTGACCAGTGAACTGAGATAAGGCGGAGCTTTACCTAGCATGGACTTGTAGATGACCTGGAGCCAGTGGGTCTGGCGACGAATATGTAGCGAGGGCCAGCCGACTAGAGCATACAGGTCGCAGTGGTGGGTGGTATAAGGTGCTTTAGTAACAAAACGGATGGCACTGTGATAAACTGCATCCAGTTTGCTGAGTAGAGTTTTGGAAGCTATTTTGTAGATGACATCGGCGAAGTCGAGGATCGGTAGGATATTCAGTTTTACTAGGGTAAGTTTGGCGGCGTGAGTGAAGGAGGCTTTGTTGCGAAATAGAAAGCCGACTCTAGATTTGATTTTAGATAGGAGATGTTTGATATGAGTCTGGAGGGAGAGTTTACAGTCTAGCCAGACACCTAGGTACTTATAGATGTCCACATATTCTAGGTCGGAACCATCCAGGGTGGTGATGCTAGTCGGGCGTGCGGGTGCAGGCAGCGAACGGTTGAAATGCATGCATTTGGTTTTACTAAGGTTTAAGAGCAGTTGGAGGCCACGGAAGGAGTGTTGTATGGCATTGAAGCTCGTTTGGATGTTAGATAGCACAGTGTCCAAGGAAGGGCCAGAGGTATACAGAATGGTGTCGTCTGCGTAGAGGTGGATCAGGGAACCGCCCGCAGCAAGAGAAACATCATTGATATATACAGAGAAAAGAGTCGGCCCGAGAATTGAACCCTGTGGCACCCCCATAGAGACTGGGGAAGGTGAGAGGTTCAGAAAGAAAGAAACAAGGGAAGTGAGGAGGATATTGTTGTTACACTATGAGAAGAGCTTTCCTTTGTGATAAGGGCATTTTCATGTTATTATTTTGTATATTGGAATAAAAGCAAAATAAAATAATAAGGATATGAAATTAATCAAAAATTAAATCCATAGAAAATGGAAACAGTTTGTATAAATGTCTTTAAAATCTCTCTTCACAAACAGTTCAGTTCAGCACCTACTTTAGTACTAGGTCCTGTGTGTCTCAGTTGATAAGAGCAACACCAAGTTTGTCGGTTCAATATCCACATTGATCTCATACACATACTAAAAATTACTGCTCTCACAGAAAAAAAAATCTGCTAAGTGTAACGGCGTTCTTCGTTCGTTGAAAGAGAGTCGGACCGAAATGCAGCGTGGTGGTTACTCATGTTTTTAATGAAAAAAGTGACGGTACATGAAATAACGAAAAAATACAAAAACAACAAACGGAACGTGAAACTTATTACAGCCTATCTGGTGAAACTACACAGAGACAGGAACAATCACCCACGAAAGACAAAGCGAAACTCAGGCTACCTAAATACGGTTCCCAATCAGAGGCAATGAGAAGCACCTGACCCTGATCGAGAACCGCCTCAGGCAGCCAAGCCTACACTCGACACACCCCTAATCAACCACAATCCCAATGCCTACAACACCCAATACGAATACAACACGTAAACCCCTGTCACACCCTGGCCTGACCAAATATATAACGAAAACACAAAACACTAAGACCAAGGCGTGACACTAAGTGAATTGGTAAAATTACTTGTTATAAAACACGAAGTCACGACTCACTTGTTATACAGCACTATGCCAGGTTGTTATAGAGTACTATGTCAGGTTGTTATACAGCACTAAGTCATGTTGTTATACAGCACTATGCCAGGTTGTTATAGAGTACTATGTCAGGTTGTTATACAGCACTATGTCAGGTTGTTATACAGCACTATGCCAGGTTATTAGAGAGCACTATTTCATGTTGTTATAGAGCACTATGTCAGGTTGTTATACAGCACTATGTCATGTTGTTATAGAGCACTATGTCATGTTGTTATACAGCACTATGCCAGGTTGTTAGAGAGCACTATGCCAGGTTGTTATAGAGCACTATGTCATGTTGTTATACAGCACTATGCCAGGTTGTTATAGAGCACTATGTCAGGTTGTTATACAGCACTATGCCAGGTTGTTAGAGAGCACTATGCCAGGTTGTTAGAGAGCACTATGTCAGGTTGTTATACAGCACTATGCCAGGTTGTTATAGAGCACTATGTCATGTTGTTATAGAGCACTATGTCAGGTTGTTACAGAGCACTATGTCATGTTGTTATACAACACTATGCCAGGTTGTTAGAGAGCACTATGTCAGGTTGTTAGAGAGCACTATGTCAGGTTGTTATAGAGTACTATGTTAGGTGTTATAGAGTACCATGTCAGGTTGTTATAGAGCACTATGTCATGTTGTTATAGAGTACTATGTTAGGTTGTTATAGAGTACAATGTCATGTTGTTATAGAGTACAATGTCAGGTTGTTATAGAGTACAATGTCAGGTTGTTATAGAGTAATATGTCAGGTTGTTAAATAGTACAATGTCAGGTTGTTATAGAGCACTATGTCAGGTTGTTATAAAGCACTATGTCTGGACTCACTTGTTATAAAGCACTATGTCAGGTCTCCATATCTTGTTGGATGGAACTCTGATGAACTCAATCCCATCAAACTCTACTGGGGCCCAGCTTAGTTTGTAGTCGTTCCAGATCTGAAACACAAACACAGCATGAATGAGTGTATGTGTGTGTGTGTGTGTGTGTTAGGGAGTCACCTTAAGAAGAA
>NW_022262710.1:0-7500 GCF_002021735.2 Oncorhynchus kisutch | reverse complement strand
ACCTAGCTATCTAGAGGTCAGTAGGTCATGTAGTTCCAGAGAAGTCACCTAGCTCTCTAGAGGTCAGTAGTTCCAGAGAAGTCACCTAGCTCTCTAGAGGTCAGTAGGTCATGTAGTTCCAGAGAAGTCACCTAGCTCTCTAGAGGTCAGTAGTTCATGTAGTTCCAGAGAAGTGACCTAGCTCTCTAGAGGTCCGTAGGTCATGTAGTTCCAGAGAAGTCACCAGCTCTCTAGTCAGTAGTTCCAGAGAAGTCACCTAGCTATCTAGAGGTCAGTAGTTCCAGAGAAGTCACCTAGCTCTCTAGAGGTCAGTAGTTCATGTAGTTCCAGGGAAGTCACCTGGCTATCTAGAGGTCAGTAGTTCATGACAGGGGGCCATAGATCCTCCATAGGCTCTGTTCAGTGTAGCATGGCCACAGTGAAGCATATTGATTATGGACTGGATGACTGTCTCTACACAGATGGACACACTATCTCAAAGGCACACACACACACACACACACACACACACACACACACACACACACACACACACACACACACACACACACACACACATGAACGCAGCCACGTACACACACAGTGGAAGCAAGGGTCCTCCATTCATATTGATGTTTGACATGAATAAAATCAGACAGCTCCCTCCCTCCCCTCCCTGCCTCACCCCATCCCTGCCTCACCCCATCCCCTAGTAGACCTCTGAGGGAACATATTAGTCATCAATAAGATCATTGTTGTGTGCGTGTGTGTGTGTGTGTGTGTGTGTGTGTGTGTGTGTGTGTGTGTGTGTGTGTGTGTGTGTGTGTGTGTGTGTGTGTGTGTGTGTGTGTGTGTGTGTACTTACGTGTCTCAGCCACAGATTTGTCTCCATGATCTGATTCACTTCATCCTACAGACAAGAAACAGACCATAGGTTAGCCTACGGCAGTGTGTGTGTGTTTGTGCAATGACTGTGTGTGTACTATTCCTATTTGTGCCATACACAGCCACCGCAGTCAGATAACCAGTCAAACAGTGGGAGTAATCTTATTAAATGTCACCTCTAACAACTGAAAAACTCAGCTACGTCCCTATTCCCTACATAGAGCACTTCATAACTACCTATTCCCTACATAGAGCACTTCATAACTACCTATTCCCTACATAGAGCACTTCATAACTACCCATTCCCTATATAGTGCACTACTTAACTACCTATTCCCTACATAGAGCACTTCATAACTACCTATTCCCTATATAGTGCACTACTTAACTACCAATTCCCTATATAGTGCACTACTTAACTACCTATTCCCTACATAGAGCACTTCATAACTACCTATTCCCTATATAGTGCACTACTTAACTACCTATTCCCTACATAGAGCACTACTTAACTACCTATTCCCTACATAGAGCACTACTTAACTACCTATTCCCTATATAGAGCACTTCATAACTACCCATTCCCTATATAGTGAACTACTTAACTACCTATTCCCTACATAGAGCACTACTTAACTACCTATTCCCTACATAGAGCACTACTTAACTACCTATTCCTAATATAGAGCACTACTTAACTACCTATTCCCTACATAGAGCACTACTTAACTACATATTCCCTACATAGAGCACTACTTAACTACCTATTCCCTACATAGAGCACTACTTAACTACCTATTCCCTATATAGAGCACTACTTAACTACCTATTCCCTACATAGAGCACTACTTAACTACCTATTCCCTACATAGAGCACTACTTAACTACCTATTCCCTACATAGAGCACTACTTAACTACCTATTCCCTATATAGTGCACTACTTAACTACCTATTCCCTATATAGTGCACTACTTAACTAAATATTCCCTATATAGTGCACTACTTAACTACCTATTCCCTATATAGTGCACTACTTAACTACCTATTCCCTATATAGTGCACTACTTAACTAAATATTCCCTATATAGTGCACTACTTAACTACCTATTCCCTATATAGGGGCGGCAGGGTAGCCTAGTGGTTAGAGCATTGGATTAGTAACCGAAAGGTTGCAAGTTCATATCCCGAGCTGACTAGTACAAATCTGTCGTTCTGCCCCCTGAACAGGCAGTTAACCCACTGTCCCAGGCCGTCATTGAAAATAAGAATCTGTTCTTAACTGACTTGCCTAGTTAAATAAAGGTAAATAAAAAAAATATATATAGTGCACTACCTTAACTACCTATTCCCTACATAGAGCACTACTTAACTACCTATTCCCTACATAGAGCACTTCATAACTACCCATTCCCCTACATAGAGCACTACTTAACTACCTATTCCCTACATAGAGCACTACTTAACTACCTATTCCCTACATAGAGCACTACTTAACTACCTATTCCCTATATAGTGCACTACTTAACTACCTATTCCCTACATAGAGCACTACCTTAACTACCTATCCCTATATAGTGCACTACTTAACTACCTATTCCCTACATAGAGCACTACTTAACTACCTATTCCCTATATAGTGCACTACTTAACTACCTATTCCCTACCATAGAGCACTACTTAACTACCTATTCCCCTATATGTGCACTACTTAACTACATATTCCCTACATAGAGCACTACTTAACTACCTATTCCCTATATAGTGCACTACTTAACTACCTATTCCCTATATAGTGCACTACTTAACTACCTATTCCTATATAGTGCACTACTTAACTACCTATTTCCCTATATAGTGCACTACTTAACTACCTATTCCCTATATAGTGCACTAACTTAACTACCTATTCCCTATATAGTGCACTACTTAACTACCTATTCCCTATATAGTGCACTACTTTAACTACCTATTCCCTATATAGTGCACTACTTAACTAAATATTCCCTATATATGGGTAGAATTAGAATTGTAACTGGAGTGGAATTAGAATTGTAACTGGGGTAGATTAGAATTGTAACTGGGGTAGAATTAGAATTGTAACTGGGGTAGAATTAGAATTGTAACTGGGGTTAGAATTAGAATTGTAACTGGGGTAGAATTAGAATTGTAACTGGGTAGAATTAGAATTGTAACTGGGGTTAGAATTAAGAATTGTAACTTGGGTAAGAATTAGAATTGTAACTGGGGTAGAATTAGAATTGTAACTTGGGTAGAATTAGAATTGTAACTGGGGTAGAATTAGAATGTAACTTGGGTAGAATTAGAATTGTAACTGGGGTAGAATTAGAATTTAACTGGGGTAGAATTAGAATGGATTTGAGCCTCTATCTCTTATCCTTTCCCTCCCATTCTTAAGGCTTGGTTTGACTGACATGACAGAATGACTACCAGGCTGTATCACAACCGGCCGTCATTGGGAGTCCCATACAGCGGCGCACCAATTGGGCCCAGCGTCGTCCATGTTTGGCCGGTGTAGGCCGTCATTGGGAAGTCCCATACAGCATCGTCCATGTTTGGCCGGTGTAGGCCGTGATTGGGAGTCCCATACAGCATCGTCCATGTTTGGCCGGTGTAGGCCGTCATTGGGAGTCCCATACAGCATCGTCCATGTTTGGCCGGTGTAGGCCGTGATTGTAAACAACAATTTGTTCTGAACTGACTTGCCTAGTTAAATAACGGTTCAATTAAAAACATGTAAATAACCGACTAACAGGCCTGAATTGGCTGACAGCTGCAGTAGTAGTATTCAGGTGGAAGTCAATGACCCTGTTCCCCTCAACACACACAGGCAGGCACACACACACACGGACCTAAGATCATCTGCTGACAGTGCTGATGTGTCACTCATTCCTAATCGTCATAGCAGTAAACTGCCCACCTGCATATTGGTCTTAATCCAAGCTTTACCCTGACAATAGGTTTATAACCTGATTGTTTCATTCACTTTGAACCAGCCTTTGTTATCTTCCCAAGGTGGCCTTTGTCCTCTATTCTGTTCTTTACGTGAGAGAAATCTAATCTGACTAAAGCAGGGGCATTATTCACAGAGCAGATGAGTGCAGGTACACACACACACACACACACACACACACAGACACAGACACACACACACACAGACACACACACACACACACACACACACACACACACACACACACACACACACACACACACACACACACACACACACACACACACACACACACAACACACACACACACACACACACACACACACACCACTCAGCTGAGTGGGCACTTTTAGTGAGATTAGATTCTGACCACATTACTCTCATTCATCAGAGAAAAGCTAATGGAATGTGGGTGTGTGTTTGTGTTTGTGTGTTTATCTGTGCACGGTACATGGTGTGTTTCTGTGTGTATGCTCAGGTACGTGTGTGCATTCACTCTTGTTTGTGTGTATTTGTGTGTGCATGCGTGCCTGTGTGTGTACATCTGTGTGTGTGTGTGACTTACCACTTTTACGAGCTGTGACATGGAAACCTCAAACTCCACGGTGACGGGGTCTGAGACGTTCTCCACCGGCCTGATAAACTGGTTGTACCTCCGGAACAGCCTCCTGAACAACCTGTCCTCCCCTTTAGAGGAGAAAGCAGTCTGGAGGGAGGAGAGAGGGGGTAGGAAAGAAATGGAGGAGAGGGGGAGAGGAGAGTGGGAGGGGAGGGGAGAGGGAAAGGGGGAGTTGGAAAGAAATGGAGAAGGAGAGGGGGAGGGGGGGGGAGAGGGGGAGGGGTTGAAGAGAGAGAAAGAAGATAAATAGAATCAGTATACAGACCCTTTTCCTGTTTCTATGTCTTGGTGTCACCTGCTGTTAGCAAAACTGAAAAATTACAATTCACTTCACTCACTGTTGATCCTTTGATTGTATTTGGTCAAGTTTACCAACATTAGCAGCTGAACCCAGAATCAGACTGTGTCACTAACAGAGACACAGAGAGAGGAATGTGAATGTTAACCTATTTAAAGATCTTACTCACATCGGCTACAGAGAGCATGATCACACAGTCATCCAGAACAGCTGGTGTTCTCATGCATGATTCAGTGTTGCTCGCCTCGAAACGAGCTTGGAAGGCATTTGGCAGGCTCTCGCAACAGGGCAGCTCACGGCTTGGTTTCTCTTTTGCATCCGACGAGCATCAGAGCCGGCGTAGTAGTAGGATTCGATCTTAGTCCTGTATTGACATTTTCTCTGTTTGACGGCTCAGCGGAGGTTGTAGAGTGATTTCTTATAAGTGTCTGGATTAGTGTCAAGCTCCTTGAAAGCGGCAGCTCAAGCCTTTAGCTCAGTGTGGATGTTGCCTGTAATCCATGGCTTCTGGATGGGAAATGTACGTACGGTCACTGTGGGGATGACATCATTGATGCACTTATTAAATGTATTAATACATTTGATGACTGAGGTGGTATTACTCCTCAATGTCATCGGATGAATCCCGGAACATATTCCAGGCTGTGCTAGCGAAACAGTCCTGTAGCTTAGCAACCGTTCATTGGACCACTTCCTTCTTGAGCGTGTCACTGGAACTTCCTGTTTGAGTTTTTGCTTGTAAGCAGGAATCAGGAGGTTGGACTTGTGGTTAGATTTGCCAAATGGAGAGTGAGTGAGAATTTTTGTAAGCATCGCAGCGTGGAGTAAAGATGATCTAGAGTTTTGTAAGCATCGCTGTGTGGAGTAAAGATGATCTAGAGTTTTGTAAGCATCGCTGTGTGGAGTAAAGATGATCTAGAGTTTTGTAAGCATCGCTGTGTGTGGAGTAAAGATGATCTAGAGTTTTGTAAGCATCGCTGTGTGTGGAGTAAAGATGATCTAGAGTTTTGTAAGCATCGCTGTGTGGAGTAAAGATGATCTAGAGTTTTTTAAGCATCGCTGTGTGGAGTAAAGATGATCTAGAGTTTTGTAAGCATCGCTGTGTGGAGTAAAGATGATCTAGAGTTTTGTAAGCATCGCTGTGTGGAGTAAAGATGATCTGGAGTTTTGTAGCATCGCTGTGTGGAGTAAAGATGATCTAGAGTTTTGTAAGCATCGCAGCGTGAGTAAAGATGATCTAGAGTTTTGTAAGCATCGCTGTGTGTGGAGTAAAGATGATCTAGAGTTTTGTAAGCATCGCTGTGTGTGGAGTAAAGATGATCTAGAGTTTTGTAGGCATCGCTGAGTGTGGAGTAAAGATGATCTAGAGTTTTGTAAACATCGCTGTGTGGAGTAAAGATGATCTAGAGTTTTGTAAGCATCGCTGTGTGGAGTAAAGATGATCTAGAGTTTTTGTAAGCATCGCTGTGTGGAGTAAAGATGATCTAGAGTTTTGTAAGCATCGCTGTGTGGAGTAAAGATGATCTAGAGTTTTGTAGGCATCGCTGAGTGTGGAGTAAAGATGATCTAGAGTTTTGTAAACATCGCTGTGTGGAGTAAAGATGATCTAGAGTTTTTGTAAGCATCGCTGTGTGGAGTAAAGATGATCTAGAGTTTTGTAAGCATCGCTGTGTGGAGTAAAGATGATCTAGAGTTTTGTAAGCATCGCTGTGTGGAGTAAGATGATCTAGAGAGTTTTGTAAGCATCGCAGCGTGGAGTAAAGATGATCTAGAGTTTTGTAAGCATCGCTGTGTGTGGAGTAAAGATGATCTAGAGTTTTGTAAGCATCGCTGAGTGTGGAGTAAAGATGATCTAGAGTTTTTGTAAGCATCGCAGCGTGGAGTAAAGATGATCTAGAGTTTTGTAGGCATCGCAGCGTGGAGTAAAGATGATCTAGAGTTTTGTAGGCATCGCTGAGTGTGGAGTAAAGATGATCTAGAGTTTTGTAAGCATCGCTGTGTGGAGTAAAGATTATCTAGAGTTTTGTAAGCATCGCTGTGTGGAGTAAAGATGATCTAGAGTTTTGTAAGCATCGCTGTGTGGAGTAAAGATGATCTAGAGTTTTATAAGCATCGCTGTGTGGAGTAAAGTTGATCTAGAGTTTTGTAAGCATCGCTGTGTGGAGTAAAGATGATCTAGATTTTGTAAGCCATCGCTGTGTGGAGTAAAGATGATCTAGAGTTTTGTAAGCATCGCCTGTGTGTGGAGTAAAGATGATCTAGAGTTTTGTTGTAAGCATCGCTGTGTGGAGTAAAGATGATCTAGAGTTTTGTAAGCATCGCTGTGTGTGGAGTAAAGATGATCTAGAGTTTTGTAAGCATCTCTGTGTGGAGTAAAGATGATCTAGAGTTTTGTAAGCATCGCTGTGTGTGGAGTAAAGATGATCTAGAGTTTTGTAAGCATCGCTGTGTGGAGTAAAGATGATCTAGAGTTTTGTAAGCATCGCTGTGTGGAGTAAAGATGATCTAGAGTTTTGTAAGCATCGCTGTGTGTGGAGTAAAGATGATCTAGAGTTTTGTAAGCATCGCTGTGTGTGGAGTAAAGATGATCTAGAGTTTTGTAAGCATTGCTGTGTGTGGAGTAAAGATGATCTAGAGTTTTGTAAGCATTGCTGTCTGTAGAGTAAAGGTAATCTAGAGTTTGTAAGCATCGCTGTCTGTAGGTAAAGATGATCTAGAGTTTTGTCTCCTCTAGTTGCACGGTGACA